>NW_018218266.1:17312-68584 GCF_001263595.1 Phalaenopsis equestris | reverse complement strand
CTATCAGTAGTGATATATATATATATGTATATATTCTGTTCACTTGTTTCCCTTTTTTGGCTATAGGAATTAACTGGAATGGAATCACCTACTTTGGAGGTTAATGATAGGAGTTTTGGTGTACAACTTAGATTTCTTGCTTTATTTCCTCGATTCGATGCGTTATATTCTCATCGCGTCCGATTTGGAATCCTTGGAAGCTCTCCCACCGTAGCCATCAAATTTTCGGATTGCCTTCAGACTCATTCACTTGGGTTATTGTTTTAGTTTAATTATGTTTTATCCTGTACTTTTGATGCGTCGTTATTCCTGTTTTCAATTTGGGTTGGTTAGTATTGGGTACTTGGACCTGAGTGTATGAGGCGTATTTTTTGGGGTTTAGTTTTGGGGGATTGACTTTCAATCCATTATTTTGTAACCGTTTGGGTGAGTAACACGTAGGGAGCGGTTATCGCTCTTTTTATTCATATATATATATATATATATATATATGTATAATGTGTAACTCTTTTCAAGAATATTAACGAAGGAATGAACATTATATATATATATATATTCTTGAAAAGAGTTAACTAAAAATAAATACAACGAAGTACTAAAAACAAACAACAATACTAAAATAAACTTTAATTCAAAAATAGCTCTACAGACTATAGTTCACAACACAACATTCAATACAAATCGAAGCATCACACTCAACAAACTTAACAATAGCAACAACAAAGTGCAACAAATTATAAACTAAATAAAAGGTTAGAACTATTACTTTGAAGACATCTTCACGTATCCTCTTCTTCTTTTTCTTTTTTTTCTTCTTCTTTTATATCAAAGTTCTGCTGTTGATAAGGGGTAAAGATAGGGTGACTAGAAGATTGTACTGAGTGGCCACCCCTCATGTATTTAACCATAACATCATCATATGCAGCATCATATTCAAAATTTTGTTTTATTAAATTATCATTATGTGCATTACTGGCCTCAAAATTTTTAATCTTGTTCTCTATCCTTAAGATATCTCCTTGTTGGATCACCATCTGTTCCATAAGTTACTAGAGAGTAGGGGTACTAGAAGTAGAAGGAATATCCCTACACCTACTTACACCTACTTCCTGTACCTACTTCCTGTTCTCCATCCAACATGAGATTTATAGGTTTTAATATTTGCTGGCGCAATAGGTTTAAGAGGCTAAATTCTTTCCTCATCAATTCTAAAATCAACTTTTGATTGTTCACATAATGTGAAAATCAGGGCAGGGTGTCCTAATCCACCAGTCTTCTGACCTAAAGCAATAGAATGAATGTTCTTGTAGATTATAGAGCCAACATCTAGACTGCCCATCTATTGAATACAAAAGTTCAGGATAGCTCTATCCTTAGTAACTTTGCTGTGGTGGTTTGTAGGTATCATTCTGACAGATATAAAGCAATGTCAGGCCTTGGATATCATATTTAACATAGAAGCAGGGAAGTTTACCGTAACATTAATCTTCACTTTCCAAGCTCCTCTTCCAACAGTAAGCAATGAAAAAACTTCATCCAAATCATCTTTCATTGCAGAGAATGCGTTGTACTCACAGTGAAATGCTCCTAAAAAATGATAGATTTGATTAATCCTCCTCGAGGTGAATTCAACCATTTTACCACAAACATAGACGTGGTCATCAAAACATAGACATTTTACCACAAACATAGACGTGGTCATCAAAAGTCTCTTTAAAATTGGCATAAAACTCCATGACTATACCAATAATAGCCTCGGTAGTAAAGTAACCGAAATTCTTCCACTACCGAGCAACAATCAATCTCTCAACTTCTCGACCCGGATTTTTGAATGATCGATCCAGAATTATTTTCTTTGTATTCAGTAGACTATTGAAACAAATGTCAACTTTGAAGTTGATGAATCTTTGGTCATCAAATTCTAATATTCTCTTTCCATTGCTTATCCTTGGGGCCATTGCAATCTTCGAAAAAAAAATGATGAAAATCAAATAAATTTCAAAAATTTTGGAAGCCACAATGTTGAATGTTCTAAACATAAATCCACTAAGTAAGAGTTCTTCACTACAGGATTTTCTCAAAATATCTTTAAAAAATTTAAAAACTTTGGATCTCGGTATTGTAGGAGAAATCCTTGGTGGAAATAAAAAAATTTAAGTTCAAATTGTAGCTCTTATCGAGAAAAGATGAAATCAAAACTCCTTTTATCATCTAATCCCTTTAAATCCAAGTGTTTGCACGCCCTAGGGGTGTAAACCAAATATGGAAGTTGATCGAAGGGGTAAAAATGGCATTTTGACTATGTAATTTGCAAAATTTTAAAGTATTTGGGGATTTTTGGGTCTCGGGCGCTGTTGGCGCCAGTGCCGAAAATATTCATTTTTGATTATTTTGCACATCAATTATTTTCAATTCACTTCAATGTCTAATTAGTCTTTTTAAACAATAATATTCATCCTTAATCAATCCACAAACAAGTGCTTTTAAAAACAACACAAAACCAACTTTTATATATGAAATTCCAAATTATTACAAACATAGATTTTTAATCACACTAACACATACTTAAAGCAAATCACACTATAATTTAGCATTGAAATCAAGCCACAACACTAGAACATTGAAAACTAAACAATATATACAATTAAAGTGATAGGAGTTTCAAAGCAAAACAAATCCAACACAATTACATTAAAAACATAATTAATTTTAAACATTGGATAGTCTAACTTCTTCAATTACTCCTTTTCATATTTAGTATAGTCTCCTCCTCTAATGTCTCACATAGACTGGTAATGTACGTACAAATTGTAGATTGGTTTGTGCGAGAATTGATCAATCAAATTTTCATCGATCCATTCATTCTTCTTGAACATTTGCACCAAAGCTGCTTCAATCTGTCCCGTATGATCAAAGTGTTCCTTCATCCTCCAATCTAAGTGATCAGAAAGGTAAGTATGATTTCTTATTGCATTTATGATATTCTGAAGTTATCTTTCTATCTTCTTTATTTCCTTCTCCAAAAGTTGTTAACTTCCAACTGTACAGGGCATTAAGAGCGTTGAAGTATGTGATGATTGATCCAAGATAATGTCAAGCGCTTCATTTCCATTCCCAATATAGTTTACATCAATAGGATCCATGGGCTCCCAAGGTAATAACACTTTCTCCCAACTTTCTCCAAACTTTCTCCCAAGGTAATGACAGATTGGCAAGCTTTCTATCATAAACATATTTTTATTTCACGATGGAGTAAATGGTACGCTCTTACCTCAAACAAAGATGACTCCTTGGTTAATTCCATGAAGATTAGTGTAGAATTCCTTTACCATTGGAATAACTACTACAGTGGTAGTGTAGCATAAAACTTCCCAATGTCATAGTATTATGATTTTTCCAATTTGTGAACTTGGATTACTCAATCCATGATTGACAAAACCTCTCTCCTTGAAAAATCTCTTCTTTGAGATGAATTTGTCATATAATTTCCATGCGTCAAAACCGATAAACTTTCTTCGATTGAGAATCTCATATCTTGAAGTTTTTCTGTAATTGGAAGCCATGGATTTAAAAAATTGGAAGTATCTGGTCATCTAAAATGGTTTTCATGCCTTTAGAAAGACCTTTAGGCAGTTATTTTGAAGTGAAATCCCGCCAAAGGCCGCCAAAAACTCTTTGAACTATCGAAACTGCATTGGGCATTGTCGGCGCCCCCGTGGTGTCGTAGGCACCATGGCTCTGTAAAAGGGCATGGTCGGCGCCAAAGGCAAAATTGCGTCCATTTCATCTTTGGTTCAATTCATTCCCAAATTTTTATCCAATACTAATATTTGTCTTGATTTATGATATATAAGTATATATATATATGTATGTATCTATGTATATATACATTGGTTGCCTCCCATAAAGCGGTTGGTTTAATGTCATCAGTCGATGCACCAATGTTTATTCAGGATGACTCAATGTCAAGATTTCCTTAGATTGTGGCATGTGCTCTTCATAATAATGTTTCAATCAAGGATAAGAGGATAATAATATTCTAAAATTCCCTTTATTTCATGATTTGATATCTATGCTAGGCCATTAATTTGATGATGATAAATAGTAGAGAATCTATGCATAATATTATATTTTCTAATCACTCTCGGCATCCATATCATGTAAAAATGTTTTTATTTAAAGATTTTGAAACACTTTGAGCATCACATTTAGGTACAACAATAACTTCAATTCATTTGGACATATAATCAACAACAAGGAATATATATAAATTTCTAATTGAAGGCCTAAATGGTCCAATAAATTCTAATCCCTATACATCAAAATTTCAACTTCCAATGTGTAGTTCAGAGGCATTTCATTTCTTCTAGAAATATTTCCTACTCGCTGGCATCGATCACATGTTTTAATATATTCATTAACATCTCTAAAAAGTATAGGCCAATAAAATCCAGCTTGCAAAATTTAATGTGCAGTTCTACTAGTTCCAAAATGTCATCCAAATTTAGAATCCTAACATTGTTCAATTATTTATTTAGTTACTTTCTAAGCCACACATCTTCTAATGATCAAATCTTTACACTGTTTATATAAATATGAGTCATTTATATAAATATGATTATATAAATATGAGTCATCCCAAAAATAGAATCTTGCATCATGAATAAATTTCTTTAATTATTGATTCTTTACATATGGTGGTAGAATATCACTCTCAATATAATTTACTATATCAGCATACTTGGTATATTCTTTATATCAATACTATACAATTGTTCATCAGGGAAAATTTCTAAAATTTCATTTGTAAAATGAGTTAATATTTCTTGTTCTAGTCTAGATAAATGATCAGCTATTTGATTAACATTTTCCTTTCTATCTACTAACATAAAATCTAACTCTTGCAGCATAAGTATCCATGTAATTAATCTTGGTTTAGCATCCTTATTTTGCATCAAATATTTGATAGCAGAATGGTCTGTATGCACTATACATTTAGCTCCAACTAAGTAAGGTCTAAACTTATTAAAGGCATAAACAATAGCTAATAACTCTCTATCAGTAGTGGTGTAATTAATTTGAGCATCATTTAGAGTTTTACTAGCATAATATATTACTTTAAAACTTTCTTATGCCTTTGCCCTAAAACAGCTCCAATAGCATGATCACTAGCATCATACATTATTTCAAATGGTTTCTCCCAATTAGGTTCAACTCTTATAGGAGCAGTGATTAATTTTTCTTTCAATAATTCAAATGCTTTTATGCATTCCTCATTAAAATTAAATTTCGTATCCATAAATTGACATTTTTCCCAATTTAGTACTAAGTTGAGTTTTTCATATAGTTCCAAATCCTTTTATAAATTTAAGAATAATTCAAATGAAGTTCCGAATATAGAAAAATCATCCATAAATACTTTCATTCCATGTTCAAATAAATTACAAAAAATTGACATTGTACATATGTGAAATGTCCCAGGTGCGTTGTAAATGTAAATGTTCCACAAGGGATTGTAAATGATGTTTTTTCTTAATCCTCAAGAGCAATCAGAATTTGATGATACCTGATATATCCATCTAGAAAGCAATATTATTTTTGCCCACCCAATCTATCCAACATTTGGTCTAGAAATGGTAAATGAAAATGATCTTTCATGGTGGCTAAATTTAATTTTTTATAGTCTATACAAATTTGTCAGCCATTAACTTGTCTTATTATAATTAATTCATTTTTATCATTTACTTCAACTATCACTCCTCCTTTCTTTAGAACACACTGGATCAGACTTACCCACACACTGTCTGAAATAGGATATATAATTCCATCATCTAATAATTTTAAGATTTCTTTTTTAACAACTTCTTTCATTATCAGGTTTAATCTCATCTGAGGATCAACTTTAGGTTCATATTGTTCATCCAATAGAATTTTGTGCATACAAATTGAAGGATTGGTCCCTTTAATATCTGCTAAAGTCCATCCAAAGGTCTTCTTGTATCTTCTCAACATTTCTACTAGTTTTTACTCTTGAATTTTAGTTAAATCAGAAGATATAATAACAGGCAATGTAGATGAATCTCCTAAACACATATTTCAATTGGCCGGGTGATACTTTCAGTTCAAGTTCAGGTGGTTTAATTCATAAAGGAATAAGATTTTTATTATCATTTTCTAAAAGGTCCAAAATCTAAAATTTGTCTTGAACATAATCAAAATTCTCATTTTTTATTTCATTCTCATATCATTCTCATTCTCATAATCCTCTTCTTGCCTTAATTTTTCTTCAAACATTCTTTTAAATCGCTCATTACTTAGATAATCAGTAACTTCCATTCTAAAACATTCATTGTCTTTTTCTATCGCATGATATTTCATAGCTTTTGCTATATTAAATGTTACTTTTTGATCATTGACTTTCATTATTAAATCTCCTTTTTGCACATCTATCACAACTCTCCCTGTTGAAAGGAATGGTCTCCCCAAAATAATAGGAATCTCATTATCTTCTTCCATATCTAATACAGTAAAGTCTATAAGAAAAATAAATTTATCCACTTTCACTAATATATCTTCTATAACTCCTTTAGGATAAGGTATTTGATTAATCAGCTAACTGAAGAGTTACAGCAGTAGAGGAAATTTCTCCTAAATCTAAACGTTTAAAAATTGATAGAGGCATAAGATTAATACTAGCTCCTAGATCACATAAGGCTTTTTCAAAAAAATTCTCACCAATAGCACAAGGTATAGTAAAACTACCAGGATCCTTTAACTTTTCAGGAAGCTTTTTCTAAATAATTGTGCTACACTCTTCACTGAGTGCAACGGTCTCATGATCTACAAACTTCCTCTTTTTGTTTAGTTTATCCTTCATAAATTTCACATAACTTGGCATTTGTTCTAAAGCCCCAATGAAATGAATATTTATCATAGACTTCTTAAGGATTTCCAAAAATTTTATAAATTGTTTATCTTTATTCTTCTGCTACAATCATTGAGGAAAAAGAGGTGGCGATTTTTCTAAAGAAATTTTTATTGGTTTATTTTCATCATTGTCACTTTCAATTTCCACCTTCTCCTTCTCAACTTCAGTTTCTCTTTGCATTCTTGTCTCCACTTCTTTTCTACTTTGTAATTAAATAACTTTAATTTGCTCCTTATTATGATCTATTGGATTAACTTCAATAGTGCTAGGAAGAATTCCTGAAGGTCTGTTACTAAGTGCAGTAGCAAAATGTCCTAATTGATTTTCAAATATTCCTAATTGCAGCTCCTTGATTTTGTATTTGGTTTCCCATGTTCAACATCACTTCTTCCATAGTCAACTTCTTCTCCTTAACTTGTGTGTTATTGTTAAATCCAGGAGGATAATAAGGTATATAGTTACGATTCCCTTGGTTATTAAAATTTCCTGAGGGGTTCACCAAATTGTTATAATTATTCCAACTAATATTAGGGTGATTTTTCCATCCAGGATTATAATAAATTGAGTAGGGATTATTATTTCTATTCTTTATAACATTCATAGTTTCATAAGATGATTGAGTATCATTTATCTTTCCTAGTGAATTTTCCTCTAACACTGGTGGTATTCGAGAATTGTTCGGTCCAATTTGATCAATCTTCTTTGATATAGCAACAATTTAAGGTGTCAAAATAGACATTGCATCGGAATCATGAATAATAGCTACTCTCTTTGGATTTACCCGTTCAAAGGGCCATTGAAAATAATTAGTAGCCATCTCCTTTATTAATTAATATGCTTCATCAAAAGGTTTTGAAATTAATGATCCACCTGCAGCAGCATCTATAATAGATCTAAGTGATCCTACTAATCAATTGTAAAAAGTTTAAATTATTAACCAATCTGGTAAAGCATGGTGTAGACATCTCCTAAGAAGATCCTTAAATCTTTCCCAAGCTTCATATATTGATTTCTCTTTAACCTGACAAAAAGTTGTAATATCGTTTCTAAGCTTAGCATTTTTTGAGGGTGGAAAATATTTAGCTTAAAATTTTTGTGATAGTTCTCCCTACGTTCTGATAGATCCAGGTGCTAAAAAAATTAATTAAGCTTTAGCTTTTTCCCTTAATGAAAAAGGAAAAAAGTCTAAGCCTCACAACATCAGTAGACATACCATTATATTTAAAAGTAGCACATATTTCTAGAAAACTAGCAAGATGTAAGTTAGGATCTTCTGTAGGTGTTCCTTCAAGCTGATTATTTTGTACCATTTGGATAATAGCAGGTTTAAGCTCAAATAAATTAGCAGCAATATTAGGATTTTGAATAGTTAAGTGAAGTTCTATGTTGTAGGATTAACATAATCTTTTAAAGTTCTTTGTCAATTTTCATTTATTTGATTATCTAAGTTATTTACCATTTTGTTTAGATTTTTAGTTTTTTTTTGTTTTCAAACTTTTTTAGAAGTACTTTCTAATTCTGAATCGTAAGGTACTAAACCTTCAGATCCAGTACTATGCATAAGCAAATATAATGAGTAAGAAAATATTCTTAAAAGTACTCTTAAATTTCAAAAAAAATTTGTAGTATGATTTTTTTACGATTTTTGATTTATAAATTTTTATCTTATTTTATTTACTGTATTGCTAAATTTTCTAATTTACTAAATCTATTTAATTTTCGGTTATCTTCCTCGGCAACGGCGCCAAAAACTTAATCCTGAAATTATAGATGTGTAAAATTAATAAATTTGACTCCGCTTTGTAGCGATGCCAAAAACATGATTCGTTATTTATGAATAAGAAATTGAAGCAATTTATGTTGGAATTCTACACAAGTTACACATCGTTATCAAGTAATGTAGGACTTTATAATTTAGCCCCAAATATCGATCCCACGAGGAAGGTGAAAATTTGTAATAGAAATTTAAATCAGGAAATTCACAACAATAAAGAAAATCTACTGCACTAATTTCAAATGTTTAAGGTGCTATCAGAACTAAATTACTAATTACTAGCAAAATTGTAAACCAAAGCTAAGCAATAACTACCAAACTATGTTTTTATGACGAAGTTATCCAATATGAGAAATCATCTTTTCCATTACAATGAGTTTTTAGTTAAATGAGAAAGATAAATAGTTTTACTATGTCTTGGGCAAAATAGGAGCAATTTTAATTCTCTACCCTCAGTCAAGTGGCATAGAGAATCGTTTGCTAATCTTAGGTATAGTCTCTAAATCCGTGGTTAGGCTGAGAGGATGCTGGTTCTCACTTCAGAGCTCCCACTTCCGTTCCTTTGAAGGCTAACTCTTTCTTTAGCTCTTAAACACTAAGAAAAAGTTGGGCATTTTAGTCTGTCACTCTAGAATCTCTAATTCTTCGCCCAGTAATATATATATTTCACTATTTTTTTGCACTCAATTCCATGAACGAAACACTCCTTCATGGAATCGAATGTGATTCTCACTTTGTTGTGAAACTCATGCTCCATTTCTTGGATAGTATGTTTAACAACAGATGCTAACATTTCAATTGACCAAATTGAAAAGTAAATTAAGAACGAAGTAAAAAAAATCATCACAATTTATTTTATAATTTAAAATTGGCACATCCAAATTATCTCTTCATTTCAACATATCTCAGAGTAGGGAGATAGACAAAGAAAACTAATCAAACCTCATGAGAAAGGTAGGACAAAATACAAATTTCATAAGTAAAAGAAAGTTTATACAACAATAATAAACATACACAACTATCTTTAACTCTTGCTTAAATCAAATCCCTTGTAGCTCCTCTTGGACTCTTTCTCTCTTTACAAGACTCTTAATTCTCTCTTTAAAGATGTAAGGGAGAATAAATATTTCACTTCTCTCCCTCTCCAATAACTCTTAGGAGAAATCACACTTAGACTCACCATACTACACAATACATACAATAGAACATTAAAGAAAACTCAATGAAACACTAGCAGACTCTTTTTCTAATCAATTTCTACTCTAAATAGAGGATAATGTTGATTTTTCAAGAGGTGTATCAAATAACTCTTCAAAAGTGTTCAAATTCGTCGAATCTTCTAGAAATTCATCCTGCAACAACTTCAGCGCCGTCAGCGCCCACGATGGCGCCTTTGGCGCCCGTCACCCAAAATTAATTTGGTGCTCTCTGTCAAATGGCATCGTTGGCGCCCCCGCTATTCTGGACAGCTTCCTTCATGCTGGCATCATTGGCATCCATGTTGGTGTCGTCGGCGCTGAGTATTTCTCTCCAAAATGCCATTTTAAATTGAAATTCCTTCATTTTTGCTTCCTTATTGCTTCATGTGATAAAAATCATCAACCTGCAATAAAATATGAAAATACCTTCCTTTAAAGCGCAATATTACCAAAAATGAGTGTAAAATATATGTCTAAAAATGCATATATTTTTGGTGCATCGGAAATATTTATGATATATTTAATCATTAGGATTGGAGAATGAAGGAACAATTTGAACTCACCAGGCACATTGAAGATCGTTTGACACAAAAATGCATGGATTAAAGAAAATTTGATAGACAAATTTCCTCACCGGCCTTTTTAAAACTTATACGTTCACTTTCAATCCATGGGAAATATTCAAGAAGATGAAAGTGAAGAAGGTGTTTGAACCCTCTAAAGTATAAAATTCATAATTATGATTGCTTTTATATGCTATATGTTTGTGTTGGATTTCATTTATTTTCATTGTTTAGCTATATATCTGTCTTATGTTAAGTGTTTGATATTTAGTTTTCAGTGTTAGTTTGTAAGGTGTGATTTCGACGCTGAATCAGATATATTGGGTTGAAAATGTTGGTTTGTAATCGTGTAGATGTTATATATAAGTATGAGTTTTGTGTTATTTGTGAAAATATGTTGTTAGAAGATTATTTAATTATTAATATAAGTGTTAATTTCAGTTAATTAGAGGTTGGTGTGGTTTGGCATACAACAAATTTCAAAAGAAAATTGAATACGAAATTTTTTGTGTTGGCGTCAGAGGCGTCTGATTTGGCGTTTAAGGCACCAATTTCCTGAAAATTCCAAGATTTCATTAAAACTATGAAAATTCACTCTAAACCCCCATTTTTACTGCTTGGGTCATCTTCTACCTCTAGACTAAGGTTGAAACTCATTCTAGGGCTTGCCTTTTTGCGAATTTGAGGAGATTTGATGGTTGAAAAATTCTTGGATTTTGTCTTCCCTGAGTAAGAGCTTCACTTTAACTTAGAAATTTTGAATTTTCACCATGGATTTTTCCTATATTATGGAAATCAAAAAATTTTAGCTTTTATAAATGAAGTTAAAAGAGAACCCATGGTGAAAAGTTTCTTACTGTTAACCTCACTCTTGTTTGAGGTTTATATTTTCCTAGTAGCCCAAGGTCTAGCCATAGGACTTTCCTATTGCTTTCCTTTCCTATTGACTATTTTTAGAAAACTAGAAAAGGAACCCTCACCATTAGAAATTCTAAACTCCTCCTTGCTCAACTTGAGGCTCTACATATTGGTCCTGACCTCTAGCACTTAGTAGGTGGGATCATTAAGAGGGAGCTCAAGGAGAGTTACCATAGGACAGTTTGACTTTAGGGTTGACCCTGGGTGTTTGTCTAGAGCTAAGGTACTCACTTGCACTCACCTTCATCCACAATCACTCACAACCCTAAACCCAAGAATTTCCTAGTTTTTGTCCCTTAATCTTTTGGGAGACTAATGTAGATGGTCCCCTAAACCTACTAGCCCTAGGCTAGGGTTTAGCTAAGACCATAGCTAAGACCAGCTTAGCTAAGACCAGCACATAGAGGACCCAAATGGAGTTTCCATTGGTCCATAGCTCATTTATGGCTGTCGGTACCCTAATTCTACCAAAAATACCCAACTTGGCCTTTTTGTCCCTGAACTCCCCCAAATTACCTAAGTACCCTTGAAACCCTAAATTTGGCCAAAATTCCTAAATTTACCTAAAATACCCAAAATTGTAAAAAATCATTTCAAACCTTTTGAAAACATCCAAATTACCCAAATCACAAAAAAATTGCCAAATTTACCAAAAAAACCCCTCCTTGGCCACAAAATTTCAAAAATTCCAAAAAATCCCAAAAAATATCCAAAACCTTCCAAATATTCTCAATTTCATTTTTCTCAACTACCACATGCCATAATTTGACCAATTTTTCTTTTTGACCAAAACCCCCAAATTGCTTTAAAGGCCCAATTTCCCAAAATTTACCTCAAATGTCGATCAACTTGGTCTAAATTTCCCCAAATTTCATTCCTAAACTCAAAATAACCTTTCATATGACCAATTTAAACCAAATCCAAGCTTAATTGGCCCATGTTTTGAGCCTAATCTTGATCTAAGTCAAACCCCCAATTTTAGCCCTATGACTTAATCCCAGCAAATTAAACCCCATAGTCTACTCAATTTGCCTCAATTTGAATCCTAAACTCTTCATAATATTCCTACACATCAAACTTGACCTTCAATTGATCTTGGCAAGGCCTAAATTTCATTTAATTTTAGCCTAAGTCCAAAAATCCCCAAATTTGCCCTAATATGGCTGTCTCCAAATTTCACCAAATTGATTTCCTAAGCCCCAAAATTGGCACCCAATTTATCAATTTATAACCCAATTTATATTGAAAACTCTTCATGATGTTCCTATTGACCATTTTCAACAATCAATTTGAACTTAGCTCAATCCTAGCCCAATCTAGACCCAAGTCTAACCCAACATGCCAAAAGTGACAAAAATTGCAAAATCCTCAAAATTGAACTCAAAATCACTTCAATCCTTACCCAAAAATCTTCATTACAATCATCTACACAATGCTGATCAATTAATTGGGCTCAAAGTCATGGATAGCCTAGCCCAAACCCAATCTTTCGACATCTGGATCCACATTGGACCCATGCACCAAAATTACCTAGCCATGTCAAATTGGTCAAGGCAAGACCTCTACAGCTAAATTTTTGACCTTATTGACCAGGCTAAACCCTATGGAACTACCCAAATGAGCCAAAGACCAAAGGTTCCCTAAATCAAGGGATTTTCTTCCAAATTTGCTTAAGTCTAAAGGATTTTTGCTATTCCCCTGGTTCACTGACCTTCTGGCCACCTCCCCTAGCCTTGCAGGACAGCCTAGTCGCCGGAGGAGCTAAAACCATGAGCCACCAAAAACAAATCAAACCGCGTCATCCCATTTGAAATTTAGAGCCTCTATGCCCCACACATAAGCAACACTTTTGACCCATACATTGGCCCACAGAGCTACCCTAAGCCTTTTTTTATAAAAGCTTCACCTCCATGGTCATGGAGGGTGTGCTGAAATTTTCTCAAGAAGACCCCTCTAAATTGTTCCCCTAGCATCCTTAAGACCTCCTTAGTGCAACCCAACCACTTCTCTACCCCAATTCCCCTTACTGGAGTTGAATTTTTGAGCTCAAATCCTTGCCGAAGATAGGACATTCTCCACCACACCTCCACAGTGCACCAAATTCAAATTAAACTCACACACACCACCACCATAGTTCAATAAAAAATTATGTTAATTGTATTTCAATGTCTACTTTGGAAAAAAAAATAGTTTTATATTAAATATTTTATATTTTTTTGGAAATTATTTTAATAATTTATTTTTTATGTATATTTATAGACTGGATGGCTCATATTTTGTAGAATAAATACCATATAAATTGATAAGTATAAGAACCCGTAATGCATAAGTCTTTCAGTCTTCCCGAGCCTATTTTGATTCTCCCTTTGATTAGGGTTAGTTTCATGGCATTTAATGGCATGTTTACCATATGGATGTGTTTGTCACACTTAAATCAGTCCATGGGATTAAACTCAAGGTCATTTGGTTGAGAAATTGGGAAGATCTTAAGGTTTTAGGGTTTTCGGTCACGGGATCACTATATTTGGGGATGATGATGCGGAGCTGTTGAATTGCATGTGTACCAAATGGAGGGCTCTGATTGCACCGGATGGGAGCATGGTTCATAAAGCGCAGGCTGAGTCAGCAGCTACGTGGATGGCGGCGTCCAACCAGATTGCGCCACGCATGTCTTTAGAACCGCCGTAGGTTGACGCGACGCCGTGTGTTTAAGTAAAAAAATAAGGATTTAAATAATTCAAAAAATGCTCCCTAACTTTAAAAATTCATATCTTGGTGTAGAAAAATCACAAAAATAAAATAAAAATACTCTAGTGCTCAGTGAACAAAAGAGAACAATGTGAAAATAGTTTGAAGTTTATTTGATACATATTTTATTTTTAATTAATTAAATAATGTTTTGAGTCTCTTAATTCTTCATGCATGTAGAAATTTCACCATGACTTAATATTTTGGCATGTTGTTGCCTCTATCATGAGGAACATTATATGATTTTTCCAAAGTCAAAGAAGATCTTTAGACAGATATCCATATTTTTTTAAGTTTATGTCTATTATTTGCATAAATTAATCATAATAATTTGCATATTAGAAAAATCCAAAAAAATTTTGAAAGCTTTTCTGTGACCAGAGAACTCTCTGGAAAATTTTTCATGAGCTAAGTCATTAAGAACACACTTAACTCAAAAAAAACCCTAAAAAAAAAGAAAATTAATTAAGGAAATGTAAACATCTAAATGACTTGGTTTTTAATCTCAAATATAATTTGAAGTTCAGATAACTCCTCATAAAAATTTAAAAATAGTTAGAGTTCATTTGATAACTCAAATTGATTTTATTTAAGTTAAATACCATTTTGACATTAAAACGATTTTTAATAATTAAAATGCAACTTAAAAAATTATGAAAATTGGTTTTGGAAGTTCTGTGTAATCAGAGGGATTTTCTAAAAGTAAAATTGTAAATAAAATAAAAACTTTTTAAGCCTATTTTAATATTTAAAAAATAAAAAATTAAATAAAAATCACAAATTTAATAAAATTCATAGAAATATTCTAAATTGTTTCATAAGTATCTAGGAGCAATTAGAATATTTTTCCCAATTTTGCAAATGAAGATATTGAATTTTAAAGTTTATAAATAATTTTTAAAATGCTAAAAAATGGATTTTCACTTTAAATAATTCTAATAATTCAAATAAAAATTAAAAAAAAAGAAATTTGTTTTTATGGGTTATTTTACCTTAAAGAGATTTAATAAAAATATTAAACTTAATTTTCCACATTTAAAATATTTTATAATTAATTAACACTTCAAAAATTAAAATAATTCTAAAAATTCAAATAAAGCTAAAAAAATCATGAAATTTGGTCCAAGTGGTTCTCTAGTCTATGTCTAATTTTAGTAAAAATTTTGAGCGATTATGGTTTGCCTTGTTCAGTTTATGGAATTTCTTTTAAAAAATCCTATTTTTGCATAAAAATAAATATGTAAATTAAATTAAAAATTGAAAAAATAGATTTTCTTCTCTGATGTTTTAATTGACCCATCAGTAAGGTGGGATAAAAATTCCAAAGTCATTTGAATTAAATTTGATAAATTATGAAGTGATAGAGTCTTAGGGGCAAAATTGTAATTTTTTTAATTTAGCCATAATTAACATTTAGGCTTAACTCAAGAAAGGGAAATGGGCAACCTTTGATCTTAATTAACATATTTGGATGACTGAAATATAGGAGATTAATTGGTAGAAACCAATCTCACTTTTTATTAGTTGAAGGATAAATGTTTAAATTCCTTAAATCATTAAATTTGGAAGTCTATCAAATTAAATGATCCTAGACATAGGGGTATGGTGTTGGGTGTTAATAACTCATTAACTTAATACCCTCATTTTGGATGTTCAAATAGCATTCAAAAGTCTTGATGATGAATTCTTATCACTTAGAAAGCTCCCTCACATTCACTAGGACCTTAAGGGCTTAGTAGTGACTTAAGCTAAATCAAATTTGGTTAAATGAGGATTAGAGAAGTGAAAGTAAATAAAAATTTGAACACCTTTGAAACACTACAAGCCCAAGCTAAAACTAAAATTGACTAAATTTATTAATAACACTAACTTGCCCCTTTTAAGGGTCCTCACCCCCATAATTTTCAAATTGAGTGATAAATGGTATTTACCCTTCTCTATGGGATAATTGAAACATCAATATTCATTGAGCCTTGAAGATATTTACAGGATGAAATATTAAGTAAAGTAATAAGTTTAAATGAGCTCGAGGCTTTTCATCAGGCAGTGAGAGAGAAGCGTGGACCTGCTTCTTTCTCTAGATCTGTTGGATACCTCAGAGATCTATTAAACTTAATATGTTTTGATTAAAAAAACAATCCTTAATCAAATTAATAGGTGCTCACCAAGATATAATTGAGGATTTTGGTAGATCACCAAAACCTTATTTTTCGACGAGTTTCAGGTGATGGAACGAGAAGAATCGTCAGGTATGCTTTTACAGTTTACAGTATCGTCTTTTTCTATACATTCCATACTATACTTTTCTCACAAAACATGCATGCTAAACAACAATGTCATCTTGCATGAAAATCAAAACTACTAGGATAGCCGCAAAACCAAAATTGAAATTAAATCCAACCAAGATAAAAATCACCTCCACAACATTCAAAATATAAAACAACTCAAAATTTGATCACAAATATCATGAAAACCACAACTACAACTAAATCAAGACATCTCTATTGGATGATCGGAAATCCCTCGGAGGAGGTAACCTACGGATACAGACGAGGCTTCCCACATTCTAAATGAAAGTATGGAACTCTTTAAGTTGAGTTTAGTAAATTCATTTAGACTAAGTGAATTAGATAGAAAATAGTGTTACCGGAATGAGGGAAACATAGGATCCTAATCGGTGTCACTCTAATCAACTTTAACATGCCCTCATAAATTTTTTTTAAGGAACTAAAACCATAGGGCCACTAATTTGACCTAATAACTTGATAAACTCAAAAACTCAAACTCGTCACGACGAGGAGCTTGGAGCTAGCTTGGTGGGCAGCACGACCATCTTCAATAGCAAAACCTGTCTTCCCCAACTAAACCAATTTCCTTCCTTAGAATTAAACAAGCCATAGGATTTTGAGGTTGTTTGCTTATGCAACTTAAATCCTTACCTTATCTTTAGTCCTTTGTATAGCTCTGTTGTACAATCTAAGCCCTAACTCGTCTTAAGATTCTGAGGTTGTCGTTCGTCACGACCTAAATCCTCACATCTTCCAAGCTATTTGTGTGATCGTTTCATACAAATGTAAGCCCTAAAATAATAAAATTTGTAGGATGAAACACTCAAATAAATTTCTCCTCAAAATTGAAGCCAAACAATAGGATAGCTTGGGAAGTCACCAAGATTCTCCTCCAAATCTGTGACATCCCCTAGTTCTTCCTCCTTTGGAATCTACAAAAAAATGTTTCAAACTTGAACCATCCAAATTCATTGGAAAGCATCATTTTAACTTTTTTTTGACATCTTTGAAGATAATATTTCCTGACTTTTATCGAGAGTTTTGTTAGGTGAATTCGGTTATCTAAGATGTAATTAACTATAGGGGCTCTATAGGGGCTTGCCCCTTGCCCCTATAGGAAGCTTGTCCGAACTGAGCTTAATATAAACCCTATTTAATTTTTTGTATTAGATAATGAAACTTGTTGACAAATAAAATAGTTTTGCAGAACAAACAGATGTCATATATTTTTTAGTTTATTTGATCGAGCCTCATCCTCAAGTCTTGTGTTTATCCTTTATCCTTCGGGATAGATACACGATACACGGTTTGAGGTATAGCGCTCTTTCATTTAAACTATGAAAAATATGAGGTCAGTTTGATTTCATATTTCTCTAAACCATATATGTACGTAAATTAAAAATGTCATTCCAAAACGGGCGACGGAATTTTGATTTCAATGACCGACAACTTCCAACGAGCAACCCTTCAACCAAAATAGTGCCGACACTTGCGAAGTATTCATGTTTTTGGAGTTTGATTTATGATATTGTGAATCTATTTGGATTTTATGTGATATCATTTAGAAATTTCTATGGCTCCAAGAGTAAAAAGAGGAAAGCCTTTGGGAGGTTTTGATGCTAGACAATTTTATAATTTGAAGGCTCAGTTTAATTATAATACTTAGATGGGTACAATAAAATTGATTAAGGAACATGCATTCTTAGAACAATTGTTCCTATCGTTCAAGAAAAGATATTGAAAGGTTGACAATTGCTTAGAACTAGGAGATTTTTTTCTACTTTGCGACAGTAGCAATTGTTCCTATCGTTCGAGAATTTTATGCTAATCTTCAGGTGACATCTGATGAGCATGTTTATGTTAGAGATAAAAATGTTGAATTTACTTAAGAAAGGATCAATGCATTCTATTGATTGTAAAATGAATTTCCTTATGAGTATTTTGCATTTGTGATTTTTGATTCATCACTTGATGAAGTGTATGCCTATCTTACTAATAGAAGGGGAGAATGGAAAATCAAGAATAGTAACAAGGTCAATTTCTCCACTGCCATGTTAAATGTGCAATCTTAAGCATCACATTACTTTTTTTTGCAAAATTACTTTCATCTAATCACCTTCGTGAAGTAACCAAAGAGAGAGCTGTATTGAGTTTTTGCATACAATAAATGAAGGTTGTTGATAATGGTGCTCTCATTCTGCATAATGCTAAGAGTATGGCTAGAAGTGGGACCACTAGTGGTTTATGTTATTCTGCCTTGATTTTCACTTTATGTGAACAACCAGGAGTAAACTTTAATAAGGAGGAAGAAATGTTACAACCCCTTAAATCCATTGGAAAACCCATAGTTCATAAATTAATCTATTGTTGGATCTAGAAGTGGAAGTAGTGATAGACCTTCTCATAAGTTACAGGACCATCTACTTTCAGTACCATTTCACTTGAGAAAACTATGGAAGAGTTAATGCTTCAAAAAAGTAGATATTGTACCATTACATAACATAATAGGTGGTTTGGAATCAAGAAATGCTCACAATGATGATTATCAGCAGAGAAAAGTACAACATGATATTGCATATCAAGAGGCTACGGTTAGATATCTTAAGGGTGATCATACTGTAGAATTTCTTACATGCCCCAGCTTTACACCTTATGATCAAGATAATTTTAAGGATAAATAAGATGAAGAGGAAGAAGAAGAGGAGGAAGATGATGAATGATGATGACTTATTGGGTTTTATCTGTTTTCATTCGTTGTTTTTTGTTTCATTTTTTGTTGTTGGTATGTTTTGAACAATTTATGTGTTGTGTATAGATGTAAATTTTAGATTTTTATTTCAGCTTTGTTTGTTCCTTTAATTTACTTCTTATGTTTTTAATTTACCTTTTCATAGCAAATCCTTTGATATATTCTATTTCATTTGATGTTTTAGAACATGTACTTTTTAAAGTAGTACCTACAATATGTTAGAAATAAGTTTCATATTCAGAACCCTCTACAGGTTAGTTTTATGTTTATTCATTTACTATTTTCCTTAACCCTACAATTTTTGGTACTAAATGCTTTACTTATTATTAAAAAAAATCTAAGTTTAGGGGAAAGAAAAATTTATTTAAAATAAGTAAACTAAATTTTATTTGCCCTCAATTAGATATATTTTAAAAATTAATTTAACATGATCTTGGGTATTAGAGTCTAACTTTAGATAACTATATATTTTTTTTCAAATTTTATAATAAATTTAAGAAAAAAATTTTAGTAATGAAGGTGAATAATAGAGTTGAGATATTTAGTATGAAAGGATAAGACTATACTTTTTTTTTATTTAAAGTAAATATGATTGTATTTTTTAAGTATTAAAAATCTTAGAGTTTCTTATAAGAAGAAAAAGTGAGACTATGAAAAATTTTCAAAGCTAATATGAATTTATAAAATGAAGGAAGGTAATGAAGGAAGGTAAGAAGTTTTAGGGTAAGAAGTTTTAGCTTCAAGAAGGGGATAATGAAGTTCAAAATTATTAAGATCTATCAAGAAATAGTAATCCTCACACGAAAAAGAAAAGAAAAAAAAAGGATTGAAAATGATCCTAAAGAAAAAAAAAGAAAAGAAAAAATAAATGAAAAGAAAATTATGTGAGGAGAAGCTTGAGGAGATGCCTAATAAAAAATTGGCTTCACTTGAATCAGAATCAACTTAAGGAAAAAGACAACTTAAGGAAAAAGACTTTATTACATTTTGTAAACTTGTATTGGAGTATTAGCATCATTACTAATAAAGTTTTCATGAAATTTTCTTTCATATAAACATTCAAAGTATCTTTGATATGATAAATTACAAATCTTCTTGAAATGAATAGAGATGCAAAAATCTTAGACTTGACTACTAGGTGTTCTTATAATTTTAGTTTTAACCTAAGTTATTAAAAGCTTTTCTTAAGTTATAATATTATATTTTTTAAACAAAATTATAGAAGTTTACAAGTTAATCTCTCCCATAAGTCATATTTTTTGTAGTAAAAGAATCACTTGAGGAAAAGTAAGATTTAAGTTTTGGGGATTTTGATACATAAAAAAATGTGAAATTTTATGTATACATTTTATGCTTAAGGTGACATTGTACTTTAAAGAAGGTTATTTTTATGTTTTGTTGCAGGTATATTGATTGTAACCATTTGGAGCAAAAAAGAAGAAATTTGGAGGCAAAATACAGTTTTTCAGCATTTTAGCGCCAGAGGCACAATTTCATAGAGAAAAGGCACTAGAGGCACCATAATCTAGAGAATAGAGTGGAAATCAAATAAATAGGCGCCAGAACAGGCTCCAGAGATGAATTAAGATGAATTTTGGCGGTTATTGATTGTTTTAAGAGGTTCTAGAAGGTCCCAAGTAATTAAAACACCCCTTGAAGTGGTTTAACGTATCTAGAAACTTTGGAAAGGCTCTTGAATAAAGCAATATGTCTCTTGGATGAAGGGATTTGCCTCTTTATGTGATGAGGTGTGCCTCTTGGGAAAAAGGAGGGAATTTTGAATTCTTTGGAGAGGAGGTTGGCGCCTAAATTAAAAAGAAGAGTTAAGTGTGAGAGAGTGGCGTGTGTGAGAAAGAGAGGTGTGTTGAGGAGAGTGTAGAATGAGAAGTAAGAAGTTCTGAAGAGGTTTTTCTTCTAGAGTTGTAAGAGGAGAGAGAAGGTGGGAGATTTATTCTTCATTACTTTTCTGAGAGAGAATTGAGTGTGATTGTAACGAGAGGAAGTGATTAAAGGGAACTTTAAAGGATTTTCTTGAGAAGGAGTGTGAGATAAGTTGTGTTCTTTCCTTTCTTTTTTCTGTAAACTTGTTTTTATATATAAAATCCTTGTTTTGTTATATCCTTCTCATTAATTCTGAGTAGTCTTCTTTATCCTGAGTAGTCTTCTTTATCATTCTGAGTAGTCTTCTTTATCATTCTCCCTACAATGAAATATGGTTTTATGAAGAATTAATTTTGTTATGTGTCTTAAATGCCAACAAATTGTGATAATTTGAAATATGATCTTCATTTACTTTTAGATCTGATCAGTTGAAATGTTAAAATTTGTGAGAAATATAAGTCTTAAAAGGGCTATACTTTCTACAATAAGGTAAGGGTCACATTCAATTTCATGGGTGGGAATGTACTCCATGAGATTGATTAATAAATAGGAAAATTTATTTTGATGGGTGCAGAATTGGAGATTTTAGGTTGATAGACTTAAATCCTCAATTTGGTCTAGTTGCTTGGAAATGAAAGTGAGATTGTTAGGCCTCAGACGAGGGAGAAGCGTTAGCTCTAGAGTGAGAGCCAGTATCCTCTCAACCTAACCACAGATTTATGGACCAAACTCTGGATTAGTCAATGTTCTTTATGCACTCTCAGAGGCTAAAGATTAGGATTGCTCCTTTTTGGCACAGTATAATTATATATATAAATTTAAATGATTTTAATTACTTCACAAACCATAAACTCATTGTAAAGGGGAACGATGCTTTCTTAAATTTAAACTCTTCATTACAAAACTTTGTTTAGTCTTAGTAAGTTTAATAGTGAAGTTTATAATATAACTTAATTAACTTAGTTCTTTTAGTTGCATTTCATTTAGCATACTGATACACAAAAAATATATGCATTTTTAGAACCATTATTTATAGAGCTAGCTTGGTGGGCAGCACGACCATCTTCAATAGCAAAACCTGTCTTCCCCAACTAAACCAATTTCCTTCCTTAGAATTAAACAAGCCATAGGATTTTGAGGTTGTTTGCTTATGCAACTTAAATCCTTACCTTATCTTTAGTCCTTTGTATAGCTCTGTTGTACAATCTAAGCCCTAACTCGTCTTAAGATTCTGAGGTTGTCGTTCGTCACGACCTAAATCCTCACATCTTCCAAGCTATTTGTGTGATCGTTTCATACAAATGTAAGCCCTAAAATAATAAAATTTGTAGGATGAAACACTCAAATAAATTTCTCCTCAAAATTGAAGCCAAACAATAGGATAGCTTGGGAAGTCACCAAGATTCTCCTCCAAATCTGTGACATCCCCTAGTTCTTCCTCCTTTGGAATCTACAAAAAAATGTTTCAAACTTGAACCATCCAAATTCATTGGAAAGCCTTATCCTTTTGACATCTTTGAAGATAATATTTCCTAATTTTTATTTAGAGTTTTCTTAGGTGACTTTGGTTATCTAAGATGTAATTAACTATAGGGGCTTGCCCCTATAGGAAGCTTGTCCGAACTGAGCTTAATATAAACCCTATTTAATTTTTTGTATTAGATAATGAAACTTGTTGACAAATAAAATAGTTTTGCAGAACAAACAGATGTCATATATTTTTTAGTTTATTTGATCGAGCCTCATCCTCAAGTCTTGTGTTTATCCTTCGGGATAGATACACGGTTTGAGGTATAGCGCTCTTTCATTTAAACTATGAAAAATATGAGGTCAGTTTGATTTCATATTTCTCTAAACCATATATGTACGTAAATTAAAAATGTCATTCCAAAACGGGCGACGGAATTTTGATTTCAATGACCGACAACTTCCAACGAGCAACCCTTCAACCAAAATAGTGCCGACACTTGCGAAGTATTCATGTTTTTGGAGTTTGATTTATGATATTGTGAATCTATTTGGATTTTATGTGATATCATTTAGAAATTTCTATGGCTCCAAGAGTAAAAAGAGGAAAGCCTTTGGGAGGTTTTGATGCTAGACAATTTTATAATTTGAAGGCTCAGTTTAATTATAATACTTAGATGGGTACAATAAAATTGATTAAGGAACATGCATTCTTAGAACAATTGTTCCTATCGTTCAAGAAAAGATATTGAAAGGTTGACAATTGCTTAGAACTAGGAGATTTTTTTCTACTTTGCGACAGTAGCAATTGTTCCTATCGTTCGAGAATTTTATGCTAATCTTCAGGTGACATCTGATGAGCATGTTTATGTTAGAGATAAAAATGTTGAATTTACTTAAGAAAGGATCAATGCATTCTATTGATTGTAAAATGAATTTCCTTATGAGTATTTTGCATTTGTGATTTTTGATTCATCACTTGATGAAGTGTATGCCTATCTTACTAATAGAAGGGGAGAATGGAAAATCAAGAATAGTAACAAGGTCAATTTCTCCACTGCCATGTTAAATGTGCAATCTTAAGCATCACATTACTTTTTTTTGCAAAATTACTTTCATCTAATCACCTTCGTGAAGTAACCAAAGAGAGAGCTGTATTGAGTTTTTGCATACAATAAATGAAGGTTGTTGATAATGGTGCTCTCATTCTGCATAATGCTAAGAGTATGGCTAGAAGTGGGACCACTAGTGGTTTATGTTATTCTGCCTTGATTTTCACTTTATGTGAACAACCAGGAGTAAACTTTAATAAGGAGGAAGAAATGTTACAACCCCTTAAATCCATTGGAAAACCCATAGTTCATAAATTAATCTATTGTTGGATCTAGAAGTGGAAGTAGTGATAGACCTTCTCATAAGTTACAGGACCATCTACTTTCAGTACCATTTCACTTGAGAAAACTATGGAAGAGTTAATGCTTCAAAAAAGTAGATATTGTACCATTACATAACATAATAGGTGGTTTGGAATCAAGAAATGCTCACAATGATGATTATCAGCAGAGAAAAGTACAACATGATATTGCATATCAAGAGGCTACGGTTAGATATCTTAAGGGTGATCATACTGTAGAATTTCTTACATGCCCCAGCTTTACACCTTATGATCAAGATAATTTTAAGGATAAATAAGATGAAGAGGAAGAAGAAGAGGAGGAAGATGATGAATGATGATGACTTATTGGGTTTTATCTGTTTTCATTCGTTGTTTTTTGTTTCATTTTTTGTTGTTGGTATGTTTTGAACAATTTATGTGTTGTGTATAGATGTAAATTTTAGATTTTTATTTCAGCTTTGTTTGTTCCTTTAATTTACTTCTTATGTTTTTAATTTACCTTTTCATAGCAAATCCTTTGATATATTCTATTTCATTTGATGTTTTAGAACATGTACTTTTTAAAGTAGTACCTACAATATGTTAGAAATAAGTTTCATATTCAGAACCCTCTACAGGTTAGTTTTATGTTTATTCATTTACTATTTTCCTTAACCCTACAATTTTTGGTACTAAATGCTTTACTTATTATTAAAAAAAATCTAAGTTTAGGGGAAAGAAAAATTTATTTAAAATAAGTAAACTAAATTTTATTTGCCCTCAATTAGATATATTTTAAAAATTAATTTAACATGATCTTGGGTATTAGAGTCTAACTTTAGATAACTATATATTTTTTTTCAAATTTTATAATAAATTTAAGAAAAAAATTTTAGTAATGAAGGTGAATAATAGAGTTGAGATATTTAGTATGAAAGGATAAGACTATACTTTTTTTTTATTTAAAGTAAATATGATTGTATTTTTTAAGTATTAAAAATCTTAGAGTTTCTTATAAGAAGAAAAAGTGAGACTATGAAAAATTTTCAAAGCTAATATGAATTTATAAAATGAAGGAAGGTAAGAAGTTTTAGCTTCAAGAAGGGGATAATGAAGTTCAAAATTATTAAGATCTATCAAGAAATAGTAATCCTCACACGAAAAAGAAAAGAAAAAAAAAGGATTGAAAATGATCCTAAAGAAAAAAAAAGAAAAGAAAAAATAAATGAAAAGAAAATTATGTGAGGAGAAGCTTGAGGAGATGCCTAATAAAAAATTGGCTTCACTTGAATCAACTTAAGGAAAAAGACTTTATTACATTTTGTAAACTTGTATTGGAGTATTAGCATCATTACTAATAAAGTTTTCATGAAATTTTCTTTCATATAAACATTCAAAGTATCTTTGATATGATAAATTACAAATCTTCTTGAAATGAATAGAGATGCAAAAATCTTAGACTTGACTACTAGGTGTTCTTATAATTTTAGTTTTAACCTAAGTTATTAAAAGCTTTTCTTAAGTTATAATATTATATTTTTTAAACAAAATTATAGAAGTTTACAAGTTAATCTCTCCCATAAGTCATATTTTTTGTAGTAAAAGAATCACTTGAGGAAAAGTAAGATTTAAGTTTTGGGGATTTTGATACATAAAAAAATGTGAAATTTTATGTATACATTTTATGCTTAAGGTGACATTGTACTTTAAAGAAGGTTATTTTTATGTTTTGTTGCAGGTATATTGATTGTAACCATTTGGAGCAAAAAAGAAGAAATTTGGAGGCAAAATACAGTTTTTCAGCATTTTAGCGCCAGAGGCACAATTTCATAGAGAAAAGGCACTAGAGGCACCATAATCTAGAGAATAGAGTGGAAATCAAATAAATAGGCGCCAGAACAGGCTCCAGAGATGAATTAAGATGAATTTTGGCGGTTATTGATTGTTTTAAGAGGTTCTAGAAGGTCCCAAGTAATTAAAACACCCCTTGAAGTGGTTTAACGTATCTAGAAACTTTGGAAAGGCTCTTGAATAAAGCAATATGTCTCTTGGATGAAGGGATTTGCCTCTTTATGTGATGAGGTGTGCCTCTTGGGAAAAAGGAGGGAATTTTGAATTCTTTGGAGAGGAGGTTGGCGCCTAAATTAAAAAGAAGAGTTAAGTGTGAGAGAGTGGCGTGTGTGAGAAAGAGAGGTGTGTTGAGGAGAGTGTAGAATGAGAAGTAAGAAGTTCTGAAGAGGTTTTTCTTCTAGAGTTGTAAGAGGAGAGAGAAGGTGGGAGATTTATTCTTCATTACTTTTCTGAGAGAGAATTGAGTGTGATTGTAACGAGAGGAAGTGATTAAAGGGAACTTTAAAGGATTTTCTTGAGAAGGAGTGTGAGATAAGTTGTGTTCTTTCCTTTCTTTTTTCTGTAAACTTGTTTTTATATATAAAATCCTTGTTTTGTTATATCCTTCTCATTAATTCTGAGTAGTCTTCTTTATCATTCTCCCTACAATGAAATATGGTTTTATGAAGAATTAATTTTGTTATGTGTCTTAAATGCCAACAAATTGTGATAATTTGAAATATGATCTTCATTTACTTTTAGATCTGATCAGTTGAAATGTTAAAATTTGTGAGAAATATAAGTCTTAAAAGGGCTATACTTTCTACAATAAGGTAAGGGTCACATTCAATTTCATGGGTGGGAATGTACTCCATGAGATTGATTAATAAATAGGAAAATTTATTTTGATGGGTGCAGAATTGGAGATTTTAGGTTGATAGACTTAAATCCTCAATTTGGTCTAGTTGCTTGGAAATGAAAGTGAGATTGTTAGGCCTCAGACGAGGGAGAAGCGTTAGCTCTAGAGTGAGAGCCAGTATCCTCTCAACCTAACCACAGATTTATGGACCAAACTCTGGATTAGTCAATGTTCTTTATGCACTCTCAGAGGCTAAAGATTAGGATTGCTCCTTTTTGGCACAGTATAATTATATATATAAATTTAAATGATTTTAATTACTTCACAAACCATAAACTCATTGTAAAGGGGAACGATGCTTTCTTAAATTTAAACTCTTCATTACAAAACTTTGTTTAGTCTTAGTAAGTTTAATAGTGAAGTTTATAATATAACTTAATTAACTTAGTTCTTTTAGTTGCATTTCATTTAGCATACTGATACACAAAAAATATATGCATTTTTAGAACCATTATTTATAGTCTTTTTTTTTGTGATATTGAACTTTAATGGAAGGTATTTTTTATGTTTTATTATAGGTTGTTGATTCTTAGGACTTAAAGGAAGCAAAAAGGATGAAATTTGGAGTCAAAATGGAGAATTTGAAAAATTGCTCAGCACCGACGGCTCCAGATTGGGTACCGACACTTTAATGGAAGGTATTTTTTATGTTTTATTATAGGTTGTTGATTCTTAGGACTTAAAGGAAGCAAAAAGGATGAAATTTGGAGTCAAAATGGAGAATTTGAAAAATTGCTCAGCACCGACGGCTCCAGATTGGGTACCGACACTTTAATGGAAGGTATTTTTTATGTTTTATTATAGGTTGTTTATTCTTAGGACTTAAAGGAAGCAAAAAGGATGAAATTTGGAGTCAAAATGGAGAATTTAAAAAATTGCTCAGCACCGACGACTCCAGATTGGGTACGACTCCAGATTGGGTACCGATGGCGCCGTTTGACAAAAAAAAACAACTAAATTAAATGACCTCTGGCACCGACAGTGCTGGAATGGGCGTCGATGGTGCCAGAATGGGCGCCGACGGTGCCAGAATGGGCGCTGAAGGCACCAGTGTCGATGTAGGAGGCACCAGTGCCGATGAAGGCCCTATTTCTAGAAGATTTGACGAATTTGGACGCTTTTTGAAGAGTTTTTTGATGCATCTATTGGAGAACCAACCCTAGGTTCTATTTAGAGCCAAAATTGATCAGAGAAAAGTCCTTCCTTCGCTTCATTTACCTCTCTCAACCATCCATCGATCCTTCTCATCTCTTCTTGCCACATTACATAATTCTACGCCATTCCACACCTTTAGTTAATTATTTTTTTTATAGTTTTGAGTTTTTTTGGTGAGTTTAAGTGTGAATTCTTCTCCAAGAAGTGTTGAAGAGGAAGATAAGTGAGAGATTTCTTCTTCCTACATTTCCTAAGAGAGGCTACAAGCGATTTGCTTTGTGAAAGAGTTTTAGATAAGTGTCATTTGTTTATTATTGTTGTAAGAACTTTCCTTTATATATGAAATTTGTGTTTTGTTGTATCTTTCTCATGAATTCTGAGTAGTTTCCTTTATCTTTCTTTCTACTCTGAGATATGGTGAAATGAAGAGATAATTTGGATGTGCCAATGTTAAAATATAAAATAAATTGTGATGGCTTTTCAACTCCGCTCTTAATTTACTTTTCGATCTGGCCAATTGAATTGTTAGAATATGTTGTGAAACATATGATCTGGGAAATGGAGTATGAGTTCTAAAACAGAGTGAGAATCATATTTAAGTTCATGAAGGAGAAGTTTGCTCATGGAATTAAGTGCAAATAAATAGAGAAATATACTTTATTGGGTGTAATTTGGAGATTTCTAGGGTGTAAACTAAAAGTCCCCAATTCGATCTTAGTGTTTAAAAACTAAAGCGAGAGTTAGCCTTTAGGAGAAGGGAAGTGAGAGCTCTAGAGTGGGAGCCAATATCCTCCTATTCTAGCCACGGATTTAGGGACTAAACCTAAGATTAGCCAATGATTTTTTCTAACTGTGAATCAGAGTAGAGAATTAAAATTACTCTTATTTGACACAATACAAATTTGAACCATCTATCTCATCTCATTTCACCAAAAAGCTCACTGTAGTGAGAAAGATGCTTTTTCAAATTAAAAAACTTCATCACATAAACATAATATAGTAGTTACTATTTTGAACTCTGCATTTAAATTCTGATAGTAGTAAATTATTAAGCATTGATAGTATCTTAAACAAACAAAATTAGTGACAGTAATTTCATTTTTTGTATGTAAATTTCCTAGTTAATTTATCATTTCAAATTTAAACCTTCCTCATGGGATAAATATTTAGGACTTAAATAGAAAGTCTTATATTACTTGATAACGATGCATATACTTACGTAGATTATCAATATTAAGTGCTTAGCATTATTATTCATAAAATACCACATCAAGTTTTTGGTACCTTTGTAAAGCTGAGTCAACTTTATAAATTTTACACAACTATATTTCTGTTGGTCAAGTTTTTGGCGTCATTTCCGGGGAAGGTAATGATAGATTAAATAGATTTGGTAAATTAGGAAATTTTGGGATAAAAATATAAAAAATACAAAATATCAAAAAAATTATAAAATTAAAAATTCAAAAAAAATATAACTATATATATTTAAGAATATTTTTAAGAAATTTTTCTTTGCTTATTATATTTGTTTATGTGATATATTGGATCTGAAAGTTTAGTACCTTACGATTCAGAATTAGAACATACTATTAGAAAAATTCTATTAGAAAAATTCGAAAACAACAAAAAGAAATTAAACATTTGAATGAAATGGCGAATAACTTAGATAATCAAATAAATGAAATCGACAAAGTCCTTTAAGAGATTATGCTAATCCAACAACTTATGAACTTCAATTAACTATTCAAAATCCTGATGTTGCGGCTAATTCATTTGAGCTTAAACCTTCTTTTTATCCAAATGGTACAAAATAATTAGTTTGGAGGAACACCTACTAAAGATCCTAACTTACATCTTGCTAGTTTTCGTGAAGTTTATGCTACTTTTAAATATGACGGAGTGTCTAATGATGTTGTTAGGCTTAGACTTTTTTCCTTTTTCATTAAGGGATAAAGCTAAAGCCTGGCAAAATTCATTAGCACCTGGATTTATTAGAACTTGGGGAGAACTATCACAAAAATTCTTGGCTAAATATTTTCCACCCTTGAAAACTGCTAAGCTTAGAAACAATATTACATCATTTTATCAGTTTGATGGGGAATCGATATATGAAGCCTGGGAAAGATTTAAGGATCTCCTTGGAAAATGTCCACACCAAGCTTTACTAGATTGGTTAATAATTCAAACTTTTTACAATGAATTAGTACGATCACTTAGATCTATTATAGATTTTGTTGTAGGAGGATCTTTATCAGGTGGATCTTTAATGTCAAAACTGTTTGATGAAGCATAGTCTTTAATAGAAGAAATGTCTACTAACAATTTTTAATGGACCTCTGAACGGATAAATCCTATGAGAGTAGCTAGTATTCATGACTCTAATGCAATGTCTATTATGTCTATTTTGATGCAATGTCTATTTTGGCATCTCAAATTGCTGCTATATCCAAAAAGATTGATCAAATTGGAGTAAACTATTCCCAAATACCACCAGTATTAAAGGAAAATTTGCTAGGACAGATAATTGATACTCAATTATGTTATGAAACTTTGAATGTTATTAATAATTGAAATGTAATCCCTATTCTAATTATTACCACCCTGGATGAAAAAATCACCCTAATTTTTGTTGAAATAATTATAATAATTCAATGAACCCCTCAAGAAATTTCAACAATCAAGGAAATCATAATTATTGACCTACCTTATTATCCTCCTGATATCCTCCTGAATTTAACTCTAACACTAACCCACAAGTTAAGGAAAAAAAGTTGACAATGGAAGAAGTAATGTTGAATATAAAAAATCAAACACCGAATCAAGTGACTGCTATTAGAAATATTGAAATCAATTAGGACATATTGCTACTGCACTTAGTATTAGATCTTCAGGAAATCTTCCGAGTACTATGGAAGTTAATCCTAAAGGTAAAAATAAGGAGCAAATTAAAGTTATTCAATTACAAAGTAGGAAAGAAATTGAAACAAGAATCCAAAGGGAAACTGAAGTTGATGGGGAGAAGGAAGAGATGGAAAGTGACCATAATGAAAATGAACAAACACGAGTTCTCTTATGAAAACCATTACCTCCGTTTCCTTAACGACTCAAGCAGAAGAATAAAGAGAAACAATTTACAAAATTTTTGGAAATCCTTAAAAAGTAAACGATAAACTTTCTTTCATTGAGATTTTAGAAAAAAACTCCAAGTTATGTGAAATTTATAAAAGATATACTAAATAAGAAAAGAAAATTTGCAGATTGTGAGACCATTGCACTCAGTGAAGAGTGTAGCACTATTATTCAGAAAAAAGCTTCCTGAAAATTTAAAAAATTCCGGTAGTTTTACTATACCTTGTGCAATTGGTGAAATGTTTTATGGAAAAGCCTTATGTGATTTAAGAGCGAGTATCAATCTTATGCCTCTATCAATTTTTAAACATTTAGGTTTAGGAGAGATTTCCCCTACTACTATAATTCTTCAGTTAGCTGATCGATCAATCACTTATCCTAAAGGAGTTATAGAAGATGTATTAGTAAAAGTGGATAAATTTAATTTTCCTGTAGACTTTATAGTATTAGATATGGAGGAAGATAAAGAGATTCCTACTATTTTGGGGAGACCTATTCTTACAACAGGGAGAGCTATGATAAATGTGCAGATAGGAGAATTAGTAATGAGAGTTAGTGATCAAGAAGTAACATTTAATATTGTAAGAGCTATGAAATATCCTGTAATAGAAAAAGATAATGAATGTTTTAGGATGGAAGTTACTAATTTTCTAAGTGATGAGAAATTTAAGAAAGAGTTTGAAGAAAAATTAAGGCAAGAAGAATTTAGTGTAAAAGAGAATGAAATAAAAGAAAAAAGTTTTGATTATATTCAGGACAAATTTGAAACTTTAGATTTGTTGGAAAATGATAATAAAAATCTTATTCCTTCAAGTATTAAACCACCTGAACTAGAACTGAAAGTATTGCCTGCTCATTTAAAAAATGTGTTTTTAAGAGATTCATTGACATTGTCTTATATTATATCTTCTGAGTTAACTAAAATTCAAGAATAAAAATTAATAGAAATATTAAAAAGATATAAAAAGGCTTTTGAATGGAATTTGAATGATATTAAAGGAATCAGTCCTTCAGTTTGTATGCACAAAATTCTGTTAGATAAACATTATGAACCTAAAGCTGATTTTCAGAGGAGATTGAACCCAATAATGAAAATAGTTGTTAAAAAAGAAATTTTAAAATGGTTAGATGCTGGAATTACCTATCCTATTTCAGACAGTGCTTGAGTAAGCCCAATTCATTGTGTTCCAAAGAAAGGAGTGACCATTGAAGTAGATGATAAAAATGAATTAATTTCAATAAGACAAGTTACTGGTTGGCAAATTTGTATAGACTATAGAAAATTAAACGTGGATATCAGGAAAGATCACTTTCCATTATCCTTTCTAGACCAAATGTTGGATAAATTGGCTGGAAACAAATATTACTGCTTTTTAGATGGATACACCAGTTTTCATTAAATTCCACTTGCTCCTAAGGATCAAGAGAAGACAACATTTACAGGCTCTTATGGAACATTTGCTTTTCGTAGAATGCTTTTTGGACTACGCAATGCACCTGCGACATTTTAAAGATGTATGATGTCAATTTGTACCAATTTGATTGAACATGGAATGGAAGTATTTATGGATGATTTCTCTGTATTCACAACTTCATTTGAACTATGTTTAAATAATTTAGAAAAAGTTATGGAATTATTTGAAAAAATCAACCTAGTACTAAATTCAAAAAAATGTCAATTTATGGTTGCAGGATTTTGGAAAATAGCATGGAAGTAGATTCTGCAAAAATTCAAAAAAATGTCAATTTATGGCATAATATTTCGGAAAATATCATGGAAGTAGATTCTGCAAAAATTTAAGCTATTGAAAAATTACCACCTCTTACTATGGTTAGAGGGGTAAGAAGTTTTTTAGGGCATGTTGGTTTCTATAGACGTTGCATAAAAATTTTTCACAAATAACTAAGCCATTATGCCAACTTTTAGAGAAAGATATAAAATTTGATTTTAATGAGGATTACATTAAAGCATTTGAATTATTGAAAAAAAATAATTACTGCACCTATAATAGTCCCACCTGATTGGGAGAAACCATTTAAAATAATGTGCAATGCTAGTGATTATGCTATTGGAGTTGTTTTACGATAAAGTTATGATAAAATTTTCAAAGTTATTTACTATGTTAGTACTGAATGATGCTCAAATTAACTACACTACTATTGAAAGAGAGTTATTAGCTGTTGTCTATGCCTTTGATAAATTTAGACCTTATTTGATTGGAACCAAATGTATAGTGCATACAAATCATTCTGCTATTAAATACTTGATGCAAAAGATGGATGCTAAACCAAGATTAATTAGAAGGATACATCTATTACATGAGTTTGATTTTATTGTAGTTGATAGAAAGGGAAATGATAATCAAATAGCTGATCATTTGTCTAGACCAGAAAAAGAAATATTAACTAATTTTGCGAATGAAGTTTTAGAAAATTTCTCTAATGAACAATTATATAATATTGATGAAATAAATATATCGTGGTATGCCAATATAGTAAATTATATTGTAAGTGATATTCTACCACCAGTCATTAAGAATCAACAATTAAAGAAATTTATATATGATTTAAAATTCTTTTCATGGGATGATCCATATTTATATAAATAAAGTGAAGATCTAATTATTAGAAAGTGTGTGCCTTATGAAGAAACTCAATAAATAAATGAAAGATGTAATGATTTTGAATTTGGAGGACATTTTGGAATAAATAGAATTGCATATAAAATTTTGCAAACTGAATTTTATTGGCCTACTCTTTTTAGAGATGTTAATAAATATATTAAAACATGCGATAGATGTCAGCGAGTAGGAAATTTTTCTAGAAGAAATGAAATGCCTCTAAATTACACATTGGAAGTTGAAATTTTTGATTTGTGGGGATTAGATTTTATGGGACCATTTATGCATTCATTTAGAAATTTATGTATATTACTTGTTGTAGATTATATGTCCAAATGGATTGAAGCTATTGTTGTCCCTAGATGTGATGTTCGGAGTGTTTCTAAAGTTTTAAATAAAAATATTTTTATAAGATATGGAATACCGAGAGTAATTATTACTGATGAGGGATCCCATCTTAGGAATAAGAGAATCGTGAAATTAATAAAAAAATGATATAATGCATAGATTCTCTACTGTTTATCATCCTCAGACTAGCGGTCTAGCAGAAATATCAAATCATGAAATAAAATGAATTTTAGAAAAAGCTGTAAATTCTTATAAATTGGATTGGTCTAGTAGATTAGATATTGCATTATGGGCATACAGAACTATTTATAAGACACATATAGGAATGTCCCCATATAAACATATTTTTGGAAAAACATGCCACTTACCCATACAATTGGAGCATAAAGCATTTTGGGTAATTAAAGAATTTAATTTTAATCTAAAAAATGCTGGTGAGAAAAGATTATCGCAACTCAATGAACTTGAGGAGATTAGAAATGAAGCAAATGATAATGCAAAAATCTATGAAGAGAAAATGAAAATATGGCATGATCGTAAGATTATTAAGAAGAAGTTTGAACTTGGATAAGAAGTTCTATTGTATAATACAAGATTAAGATTATTTCCAAGAAAATTGAAATCCACATGGTTATACCCATTTAAAGTGATTATAGTCTATCATTATGGAACTGTTGTTATTAAAGATCCTAAAATCAGAAAGATATTTAAAGTTAATGGGCATCAATTGAAATATTATTATGAATGACACATACCATAATTTAAAGAAGTTTTAATGTTAAGTCATCCCAATTAAATAATGGTACGTCGGGCTGACGACGTTAAACCAAGCGCTTTGTGGGAGGTAACCTATATATATATATGTATATATAAATCTATATAGCTATATATTACTATGTTGTTTAATAATTGTATTTATGTATTAGGAAATAATAGTAATTTGAATCCTATGTAATTTTATATATCATAAATTAAGAGAAATATTGGTACTGGAGGAAAATTTGGAATCAGATTGAACAAAAAAATTAAAAGACGTAATTTTGGCCCCTGGCACCGGCGACGCCAGAATGGGTGCCGACGGCACCTGCCTAAATGAACTATGGCATCGACAACAACATTGGGAGTGTCGATGTCGTTTCGAGCAATTTTGCACGTGAAGAGCAAATTTGGCAGACTTTGGCAGAATTTTGCTCCTCAATAACCTCGAGAGGTGTTTTTAAAGTCCTAAAAATTGCCTTGGACGTCCAGAAACTTCCTAATTTCAAATTCCATGACTTCTAATTCTAGAAATATTTCAAGGTATGGAGTTTTTAATAGAAGAAATTTTATCTATTTTGACGCGCTGAGATTATACGACAAAGTCATCACGAAGAAGAGACTTATCAACGAGAGAGTTTTTTCAATCATAGATTAAGTAATCCAAGTTCACAAATCGAGAAAATCATTGTGCAAAGATATTAGGAAGTTCTATGCTACACTACCGCCGCAGTTGTGGTACCATTAGTAAAGGAACTTTATGCTAACTTACATGAAATTACCCAAGGAGCCCAAGGAGTCATCTTCCTTCATTCCTTCAAGGTAAGGCTGTACCATTTACTCTGGCTTGAATTAATGATTTTTATATGATAAAAAATGTTCCAATCTGTCATTATACAAATTCTATCCCAATGAGAGATATGATGCAAGATGTATATGATTCTTAATGGATGAAAATGATAATCGGAAAATTAGGATGAGGGATACGTTAGTTTCTCTGCTTTGCTGCTTAATCCAATATCAAAACAAAGAAATTTCTTCATATCTACAAAACTACTCCCTACCATGAAGATTAGTAGAGTTATAAGAGAAAGTGTCATTTTAAACTATTGAAATCAAATGGAAAAACCCATTGATGTGAGATCGATTATTTTTAAATATGTTATGGGTATTATTATGAATGGGCCAATATATGGACTGGGGCATCTTTCCACAATTTTCTTACTTTGGAGTCAATCACAAGTTCCATATGAAAGTTGGGAGAAACGTTTATTGCCTTGGGATCCCATGATTCCTATTGATGGAAATTATATTGGAAATGGAAATGAAGCATTAAATGTTATTTTGGATCATTCATCACATGCTTCAACACCATTGATGCCACCAACAGTTGAAAGTTCAATAGCTCTGGAGAAGAAAATAAAGAAAATAGAAAGAGAACTTCAGAGTATTACGAATGCAATATAAAAGTTTAACTACCTTTTTGATCACCTAGATTGGAGGATGAACGAGAACTTTGATCATACTTGCATAATTGAAGCAGAATTGATGCAGATGTTCAAGAAAATGGATAGATCGATGAAGATTCAACTGATAAATATCCGTACCAACCCTTCTATAATTTGTATGTCAATTACCAGTCTATGGGAGATATTAGAGGAGGAGAAAGAACTGAAAATAAGGCAGAATAATTGAAGAAGTTGGACTCTCTACTAGCTTAAAATACTTATGTTTTTAATGTAACTGTGTGGATTTAATTTACTTTTCTTTATTTCAGAACTCTATTTACTTTGATTGTGTATAATTTTCTGCCAGCGTTCTAGTGTTGTGGTTTGAATTCAACGCCAATTTATAATTTACTTTGCTTTAAGGATGTGGAAGTGTGATTAGAAAAATGTATTTGTAAAAAGTGTATTTTCATATATAAAAGTTAGTTTGGTGTTATTTGTGAAATTACTGGTTTGTGAATGATTTTAAGATGAAAATTAGTTTTAAAAAAGACTAAATAAACTTTGGAGTAAATTGAAAGAAAATTGAAATTTTTGAAAATGAAAATATGAGTTTCTGGCTACTGGCGCTAGCATGGGCGCCGATAGCGCCATCAACCCGAGCCGACCCAAACACCCTTAAAAATTGCAATTTGCATAGAAAAAAGCCATTTTACCCTTTGAGCCACCTTCAACCTCAAGTTTTTGCACCTAGGGCTTGCTATTTCTTGGATTTGAGGCGATTTTAGGGCAAACAAAGTTCAGATTTCATCTTCTTTAGGTAAGAGCTACACTTTGAACTCAAAATTTTTTATTTTCACCAAAGATTTATCTTACATTGCCAAGATCTGAAATTTTGAAATTTTTTTGGAAGATTTTAAGAAATTCTTTGGTGAATAACTCTTACTTAGTAGATTCAAGTTTAAAATGTTCCACATTTTGATTTTCGAAAATTTTGGGAATTTATTTTGATTTTATAAAATTTTCTTAGATTTACCATGGCACCTAGAATGTGCAAAGGAAAGAGAGAGGCGGATTTTGATGACCAAAAGTTTGTCAATTACAAGGCCAACATTTTCTTCAATAGTCTACATACAACTAAAAAGGTTAATCTGGATCAAGGATTTAAAAATCCGGGAGGAGAAGTCGAGAGATTAATTAATGCTCAGAAGTGGGAGAATTTTTGTTACTTTTCTATCGAGGCTATTGTTGGTGTAGTAATGGAGTTCTTTGCCAAATTGAAAGAGAATTCTAATGACTATGTGTTTGTTCGAGGGAAAATGGTGGAGTTTACGCCAAGGAAGATCAATTAATTTTATTAATTAGAAGATGTGTATAGTTGTCAGTACAAATCGTTTTCTGCTACGAATGAGATCTTGGATGAGGTTATTTTTTTTCTTACTGGTGGAAGAAAAACTTGGAAATTAGAACTTGGAAAGTGAAGAATGGTGTTAAGGTAAATTTTCCTCCTTCTATGTTAAATGTAGTATCTAAGGCCTAGCACTACTTTATTTATAGAAGAATGATAACAACTAATCATCATAGTGAAGTTACAAAGGATAGAGCCATCTTGAACTTTGATATCCAACAGGTGATGAGGACACTTGTAGGCTGTGTTCTTTATAAGAACACTCAATCTATTGCTTTAGGAGAAACCACTGGTGATTTAGCACACCCTGCCCTGATCTTCACACTATGTGAACAGGGTGAACACACTATGTGAACAGGCAGGAGTTGATTTTAGAGCAGATGAGGAGAGGATTGAACCTCTAAAACCTGTTGGGCCTACCAATATAAAGACTTTATGAATCTCATGTTGGATGGAGATATAGAAGTAGAATCAGGGATATTCCTAATACTTCAGGTACTTCTAGTACCCCTACTATCCAGGAACTTATGGAGCAGGTGATGATTCAACAGGGAGATATCTTGAGAATGGATAGTAGAATGGAAAATATGGAAGCCATAAATGCTCAGAATGATGATTTGATAAGACATAAGTTCGAATATGATGCTTCTTATGATGATGCAATGGTCAGATAAATGACGGGTGATCACTCAGTTCAATTTCCTACTCACCCTATTTTTACTCCATAGCAGTAGCAAAATTTGGATGCGGAAGAAGAAGAAGAAGATGATTATGATTGGTGATGCTTTAGTTAGATTTTTATTTAGTTTATGTTTAGTTGTACTTTATTGTTGAGACTTTTTGTTCGTAGACTATGACACTTTATTTTAATTGTATGTTGTGTTGTGAACAATAGATATGTTAAACTGCTGGAAGTTGTTAGTTTTTAATATTTTATTGGATGTATTTGTAGTTAAATTTTTCTCAATGAATTTCTTTTTATGTATTATGTGTTATTTAATGTTTTAAGTCTTGTAGCTTTTCATATTAGCACCTGCAATATTTCAGAGTTAAGTTTCAAATCAGAACCTTTAATAGGTATGTTTTTTATTTATGCATTAAATTTTTGCTTTCACCCTTTATTTTTTAGTTGTTCATGCTAAATCTAATGTAGTATAACACAGGAAATTAAGGAAGAGGTGGGGGGGGGGGGGGGGGGGAGGAAGAAAAATTCCTTTTTAAAGAAAAGAAACTTAACTTTATTTGTCCTCAATTAGCTATATTTTCAAAATAATATAAAATTTAACACGACTTTTGGTATTAGAGGATAACTTTAGATAACTATATTTTTGTTTCTAAATATATTGTAAACTTAAGTAAAAAATTTTAAATAATAAAGGTTAATTTTAGAGATTAAGAGATTTGGTATGATAGAATTAGACTATCTTTTTTTATTTTGAGTAAAGGAATTTGTATTTTTGAAGTATTAAAAATCTTAGAGATTCATATAAGAAGAAAAGAAATAAACTTTATGAAAAATCTTTAAATCTAATATAAATTTATAAAGTGAAGGAATGTGAAAAGTTTTTAACTTTAAGAAGAGGATAGTGAAGTTCAAAATCCTTAAAGACTATAAAGATATATTAATCCTCACATGAAAAAGAAAAAGAAAATAAAAGAAAAGAAAAAGGATTGAAAATGCCCTTAAAAAAGAAAAAGAAAAGAAAAGAAAAGAAAAAGGATTGAAAATGATCCTGAAAAAAAAAGAAAAAGATGTGAGGAGAAGCTTGAGGAGATGTCTAATTAAAAATTGGCTTCACTTCAATCAACTTAAAGAAGAAGGCTTGACTACATTTTCTAAGCTTATATTTTAGTCTTAGCATATTTACTAGTAAAGTTTCATGTTCTTTTTCATAGGATATTCTAAGTGGCTTTAATATGAATAATTTGCAATTTTCCTTGAAAATAATAGAGAATAAAAAATCTTAGACATGACTGCTAGATATTCTTATACCTTTAGTATTAACTGGAGTTATTTTACATTTTTTTTAAGTTATGCTATTGTATTTAGTGGAGTAAAATATGAAAATCTAGAATTTAAAATCATTTCCATGAGTCATATTTTTAGGTAGTGAAGGAGTTACTTGAGGACAAGTAATATTTAAGTTTGGTTGATTTTGATACACCAAAAATATATGCATTTTTAGACCCATATTTTATACTCATTTTTGGTGATATTGTACTTTGGTGATATTGTATTTTTGGTGATATTGTACTTTAATGGAAGATATTTTTTATGTTTTATTGCAGATTGTTGATTTTTAGGACTTGGAGCAAAAAGGATGAAATTTGGAGTCAAAATAGAGAATTTGAAATATTTTTCAGTGCCAGACTAGGTGCCGATGGTGCCAGACTAGGCACCGACGATGTCGTTTGACAGAGAAAGCAGACTAAATTAAATGGCCTCTGGCACCGACGATGCCAGTGTCATTGCAGGCTCTGTTTCTAGAAGATTCGATGATTTTGTCTAGAAGATTCGATGGTCATTGCAGGCTCTGTTTCTAGAAGATTCGATGATTTTGGATGCTTTTTGAAGAGTTTTTGGATGCACCTATTGGAGAATCGACCATAGGCTCTATTTAGAGCCGTAATTGATCAAAAAAGAGTCCTTCCTCCACTTAATTTGCCCCTCTCAACCATTCATCACCCCTTCGCATCTCTTCTTGCCACTTTACATCCTTCCATGCAATTCCACACCTTCAGTTAATTATTTTCTTTATAGTTTTGAGTTTTTGTGGTGAGTTTAAGTGTGAATTCTTCTCTAAGAAGTGTTGAAGAGGAAGGAAAGTGAGAGATTTCCTCTCCCTTCATTCTTCTTCCTACATTTCCTAAGAGAGGCTACAAAGGATTTGCTTTCAGAAAGAGTTTCAGATAAGTGTTTGTTGTTTATTATTTTTGTATGAACTTTCTTTTATATATGAAATTTTTTATATATGAAATTTATATATGAAATTTGTTTTTTGTTATATCTTTCTCATGAAGTCTGAGTAGTTTCTTTTATCTTTCTCCCTGCTCTGAGACATTATGAAATGATGAGATAATTTAGATGTGCCAATGTTAAAATATAAAATAAATTGTGATAGTTTTTCAACTCTTGGGAGCTCAAGAGGGGGAGCCAGTATCCTCTTAGCCTAGGCACAGATTTAGGGACTAAATCTAAGATTAGCCAATTGCTTTATAAAACACTGAATTATCACATTTAAGGCCATGAAGGAGTATTTCGTTCATGGAATTAAGTGTAAATAAATAAAGAAATATACTTTATTGGGTGTATAATTGGAAATTTCTAGGGTGACAGACTAAAAATCCCCAATTTAATCTTAGTATTTAAAAACTAAAGCGAGAGTTAGCCTTCAGGGGAAGGTAAGTGGGAGCTCTAGAGTGGGAGCCAGTATCCTCTTAGCCTAGGCACAGATTTAGGGACTAAATCTAAGATTAGCCAATTGCTTTATAAAACACTGAATTGGGTAGAGAATTAAAATTGCTCTTATTTAGCACAATACACATTTAAACCATTTATCTCATCTCATTTCACCAAACAGCTCATTGTAGTGGGAAAGATGCTTTTTCATATTTGAAAAGTTCATCACATAAATATAATTTAGTAGTTACTATTTTGAACTCTGCATTTAAATTCTGATGGTACTAAATTATTTAGCTTTGATTGTATCTTAAACAAAAGAAATTAGTGGCAGTAATTTCATTTTATTTATGTGAATTTCCTAGTTAATTTATCATTTCAAATTTAAACCTTCCTCGTGGTATCAAAATTTTGGACTTAAATAGAAAGTCTTATATTACTTGATAACGATACGTATACTTGCGTAGAATATCAGCATTAAGTGCTTAACGTTATTATTCGTAAAATACCACATCAAGTTTTTGACATAACTGTAAAGCTGAGTCAACTTTATAAATTTTACACAACTATATTTTTGTTGGTCACATACATTAAATTTACTTTAGATTTGTTTTTCTTACTTATGTTTTTGTATTTTAAATAAGTGTTTTACATTATAACCATAAGAATTTCCAACTTTCTATAGAATCGATACTTAGGACTTATTAGAGCCCTTTATTACTTGAGCGATACGTATGCTTGTGTAATTATTAAGGTTTGACAGTTTAAAGATTTTAATATATAAAATTATTTATAATGAAGTGATTTTTATTGTGATTGATTCACATATTTACTAATTGTGTTGCCATGGGTGTGTTCTAGTATTGAAAGATATTTACAACACGTACACAAAAACTGGCCATCCCATACCATGGTACATGCCATTCATTAATAGTGTATAGATGTTTATGAAGAAAAATTTCATTAATTTCACTTTCATAAATAAATGATTTTTTCCTGTTCTAGCCTAGATAAATGATCCGCTATTTTATTATCAGATCCTTTCTTATCTACTACAACAAAATTAAATTCTTACATAAGAAGGTTCCATCAAATTAATCTTAGTTTTGCATCCTTCTATTGTATCAAATATATTATAACAGAGTGATCATTATGCACAACACATTTAGCTCCAATGTGATAGGATCTAAACTTATCAAAAGCATAGTCAATGACCAATAACTCATTCTCAAAAGTGGTATAATTAATTTGAGCTTTATTCAGAGTTCTACTTGCGTAATATATAATTTTAAAATTTTTGTCATATCTATGCTCTAATACAACCCCAATTGCATGCATCACACATTAGATCAAATGGTTTCTCCCAATGAGATGAAACTATTATTAGATCAAATGGAAAGATTAATTTTTCTTTTAATAATTCAAAGGCATCAATGCATTTTTTAAGGAAATCTAATTTTGCATCTTTTTCTAATAATCGGCATAGTAGCTTAGTAACTTTTTATAAATATTTAATATATCGCCTGTAGAAACCAACATGTCCTACAAAACTTCTACCTTCTCTCACTGTAATAGGAGGAGATTTTAGCTATAACTTGAATTTTTGTCAGATCTACATCCATACCATTTTCAGAAATTTTATATCCAAGTAGAACTCCTCCTGCAGCCATAAGTTGACATTTCTCCAAATTTAATACAAAATTTGTCTTTTCACATCATTGTAAAACTTTTTCTAAATGATTTAAACATGATTCAAATGAAGTTTTGAACACTGAAAAGTCATCCATAAAAAGTTTTATTCATTTGTCAATTAAATCACAAAATATAGACATCATACATCGTTGAAATGTTGCAGGTGCATTGCATAAACCAAAGGGCATTCATCTAAAAGCAAAAGTAGCATTAGGACTAGTAAATATTGTCTTTTCTTGATCCTCAAAAGCAATAAGAATTTGATGATAACTAGTATATCCATCTAAAAAGAAAAAATATTTATGCCCAGCTAATCTATCCAACATTTGCTCTAGAAAGGTAAAGGAAAGTGATCATTCCTAGTAGCGGAATTTAATTTTTTATAACTAATACAGATTCACCAACCAGTGACTTGCCATATTTGTATTAATTCTTCTTTCTTATAGACAACAACAGTCACACCATCTTTCTTTCGAACACAATGAATTAGACTTACTCAAGCATTTTCTAAAAGAGGATATATAATTCTGACATCTAAAAATTTTAAAATTTCTTTCCTGTTTGGAATTTCTTTATCTTTCTCCATATCTAACTCAATAAAGTCTAGAGGAAAGATAAATTGATCAACTTTTACCAATGTATCTTCTACAACTACGTTAGGATAGGTGATAGATCGATCAGAAACTGAATAGTTACTATAGTAGGAGAAATTTCTCCTAATCCTAACCTTCTGAATATAGATAGAGGCATAATATTAATACTAGCTTCCAAATCACATAAAGTTTTTCCAAAAAAACCTTTTACCTATAGAACAAGGAATAGTAAGACTGCTAGCATCTTTAAGTTTTTCAGGATGCTTTTTCTAAATTATAGCACTGTACTCTTCACTAAGTGCAACTGTATCATTATCTGTAAACTTCCTTTTTAATTAATTATGCCCTTTGTAAACTTTACAAAACTTAGTATTTGTTCCCGGCTTCAACAAATAGAACATTTATGGTTAGTTTCTTAAATATTTTCAAAAGTTTTGAGAATTTTTCATCCAATTTTTGTTCTCATTGTTTGAGGAAATAGAGGTGATGGTTTTTCTATAGTAGTTTTCACTGGTTTAATAGGATATTCTAAATCATGTTGAATATCTTCCTAAAATTTTTTAATTTCTACCCCTTCATTCTAAATCATGTTGTATAATTTTAATTTACTCATTATTATGGTCTTTAGAAATAATCTCAACATTACTAGGAAGAGTTTCTAGAGGCCTACTGCTAAGTGCAGTAGCAATATGTCCTAATTGATTTTCAATGTTTCTAATTGCTCCTCCCTGACTTTGTAATTGATTACCCATGTATAAGACTAATTCTTCCATAGAAAATTTCTTCTCCATAAATTGTGAGTTGTTGCTAAAATCGGGAGGATACTAGGGTCTATAGTTAGTGTTTCCTTGATTTCTTACATTTCCTATTGGATTGTTCCCCCATTATGGATTTACACCATTAGAATTATTATAATTTAAACTTGAATTAGGGTTATTTTTCCAACCAGGATTGTAATAATTAGAGTAGAGATTAATAGGTTGATTATTTATTGCATCCAAAGTTTCATACGATGATTGAGAATCTATCAGTAGTCCGAATGAATTTTCCTCAACCACTAGTGGTGTTTAAGATATATTCATTCTAGATTGATCCAACTTCTTTAAAATTATAGGGATTTGAGAAGCCAAAATAGAAATTGCATCAGAGGCATGAAAACTTGCTACTCTTTTTGGATTTACCCTTTCAGAGGGCCTTGAAAATTATTAGTAGCCATCTCTTCAATTAACTAATATGCTTCCTCGAATGGTTTTGACATTAATGATGCACCAGTAGCAGTGTTAAAAATAGATCTAATAGATCCCACTAATCCATTATAAAATGTTTAAATTATTAACCAATCTGAGAAAGCACGGTGTGGACACTTTTTAAGGAGATCTTTAAGTCGTTCCCAAGCTTTATAGATTGATTCCCCTTCAAACTGACAAAAAGATGCAATATCGTTTCTAAGTTTAGCAATTTTTAATGGTCGAAAATATTTATGCAAAAATTTCTGACTTAATTCTCCCTATGTTCTAATTGATCCAGGTGTTAAAGATTTTTACCACTTGTTAGCTTTGTCCCTTAATGAAAAAAGAGAAATTCTAGGTCTGACGACATAACTCGACACTTCGTCATATTTTTATGTAGCACACAATTCTAGAAAACTAACAAGATCTAAATTTGGATCATCCGATTGTGTTCCCCCAAACTGATATTTTGTACGATTTGGATAATAAAAAGTTTAAGTTCAAATGAATTAGGACCTATAGCAGGAGTTTGTATAGTTAAGTGAATTTCATCTACTGTACGGTTAAACATAGTCTTTTAATGTTATATGTTGATGTTCATTTTCCATACATTCATTTTTTAAATTGTTTGCCATTTTGTTAAGTTCTTTTTGTTTTCAAATAAATCTTATAGTTCGTTTTGATTCCAAATCGCAAGGCACTAATCCTTTAGATCCTAATCTTCGCATACACAAATACAAGTAACAATTACAAAAATAAGCACCCACACAAGAACATTCAGCGGCTAAGGTTGGGGCTCTGCTAGGGTTTCGGGTAAGATGAAGATCTGTAGAAGCTGGTGTGCGTGTAGAGGATCTGAGAAGCTTCTTAAGTTTCTGTTTCCAGCTTTTTTTACCTTTGAAGGGTCTTCTTTCTGGTTTTTACCTCTGGTTTTGAAACTTTGTGAATTTACTATTCCATTGATTGCATTTGCTCATTGGCTGACTGGTTTTCTTAAAGTGCTTCTTTTATTTCACTTCTTATTTGGTGGAAGTTTGCTTCCACTTATTGTGAGTTGAGTGGAGTTTGTGTGCACTATTTTTTGTTTGGCACTTCCCGGGCTTACAAATTTGGATTTTGGTGGCTTGGTTGTGTCTTTTGTGGTTGAATCTCTCCTATCTTCTGCTTATGGCCACCCCTTTGGATGTTAAAACCAATGCCCAATGGATGAAAGTAACTTATGCTTGAGTGGTGGGCAAATCATCTAAACTCCTAATGTATCCCGAGCAAATAGTCTTTCCTCGAGCTTTTCATGACACTGTGGCTGGGAAGGGTACAAGCCCTTGTATTCAACCTCTAGGCTCCAAAGAAGGTAAACCAACCATATACTTCTCTCAACAGGAAAACAGTAACTTGAATGAGAAAGTGAAATTTACATTAGTGGGTAAATTCCAGCTAGGACACCCAAAGATGGAGTTAGTTAGAAGCCATTTTGCTTCACTGAATGTTCTAAGAGAATGGCAAATTGGCCTATTGGATGGCAGGCGTCTTCTCATCCATCTTTCTGCTGAGGAAGACTATGCTAGACTTTTTGCTAAACAGTCTCTTCAAATTGGAGGTACCACTATGAGAATTATGAAATGGTATCCTGATTTTCACCCAAGTAAGGAGCCCCCTATGGTTCCTCTTTGGTTTAAACTTTCTGGACTTCCTCTTACCTATTTCAATCTCAAAGCTCTTTTTAATATTGGATGTGCTTTGAAGAGGCCTCTGAAAGTACATGCCATCACTTTTAACAAGGTCAGACCTGCCCTGGTAAGAATCCTTATAGAAAGAGATGTTACTCTGCCTGAAATTAAAAGAGTATGGATTGGCTCTGATAAGGAGGGGTTCTGGCAAGACGTAGTGTTAGAACAAAGACCATATTACTGTAATCGTTGTAAAATGTTTGGGCATACTAGGGACAGGTGCTTTAGGCTTCATCCTCCTTCAAGGAAAGCTGTAAACATTAAGACAACTGCTACGTTTCCTACTGTTCAGGAGCTTACTGATAATTTGCCTACTATTCAAGATCCTACTATTACTTCTCAGGGGGCAGAATCTACCCCAGTGCACATTGAGGAAAATTTGTTGGATACCTCTAAGAGTTCCACGACTTCTTTTGGGTCTAATACTTCATACAATACTTCTCCTAGGATCATCAGAGAGAAGGTTAATGAAGTCACTATCATTATCCCATTATCCTCTGATGTTTCTCCTATGGAGGTGAATTGGAATACAATGAAGGCTTTGACAGCCCCTAATAATGGGAAAACTGTTAATACGGAGATCATGGTAGAAGAGGAATGGCACACACAGAAATCTAAAAAGAAAAAAAAAACCAGTTTCAGAAGTTCAGAGACTACAACTTGGGAATACTATGGACTCAGGTGGAAAGATGAAGGCTAGGCCCTCCCCTTCTAGAGGAAGGACCAGATCAAGATCTCAGCCCTCCCCCCATATTAACCTCCCTCATGATTAATCTACTTTGCTGGAATATCATGGGCATTACCCACACTCAATCTTTGAGAAGACTAATTTATCTTAACAAGAAATACAAACTTTGGTGCTTTGCTATCTTTGAACTTATGGTTCATCACAACCCTCAGAGGTTCATCAGTAAGTTCCGTTCCTTTTCACATTATGCTAATAACAATAACAAGATTTGGCTATTTTTTAGAAAGGAAATTCAATTGAATATTTAGTTGGACTACCCTCAATTTATTCACATTTCTCTTCTGATCCAAGACAAAGTGGAGTTTATAACTTTTATTTATGTGGGCTGTCACAAGGAGGACAGGAAAGAGCTTTGGAGGAATCTTCAGATAATCAATAACAATATGAGCTCCCCTTAGCTGGTTGGGGGTATTTCAACAATACCACTTCTGCTGCAGAGAAATTTTGGGGCAGGGTTCCTAGTATCCCTAAGATGACTTTTTTCAGTGATCAGATTCAACAGGCTGGTCTATTTGATTTAGGTTACAAAGGCCCACATTTCACTTAGAAGAGGGGAAAGCTTTGGGAAAGACTTGATAGAATCCTTGTTAATGACCACTGGTTCCATCATTACCTCCTAACTTATGTCACTCATTTAACTCTTGTAGGGTCTGATCATAGACCTTTACTTGTTACAATCACCTCCCCTTGCCACCCAACACAACACACCCCTTTCAAATATTCAAATATGTGGTCCACACATCCTCAATTTGTCAATTGTGTGACATCTAATCGGTGTGGTTCTGATCACACAAACTCAGCCTTCTACACATAAAATCTTAGCAAAGCCCTTAAAAAGTGGGGATGGGATACTTTTGGGAATGTGTTTTCCAAAGTGACTACTACTGAAAAGGATGTTGAGGAACTTAAGGTTGCTGTGCAAAATGGTAATGTTGATAATGTTGTCTTGCTCACTGCTCAAACCAGTTTAAACACAGCCATTGAACACCAAGACCTTCCTCTCAAATAGAAGGCCTCCATTAACATTACTAAAGGTGACAGAAATACTAAATTTTACCATGCCTATATTAGTTACAACAGGAGATGCAATGCAATTCACTCTATTCAGAATGCTGAGGGATGTTGGCTGAATAACAATTCAAGCATTGCCATGGATGCAGTTAGATATTATCAAGCCTTATTGAATTCTACTGTTGATCTAAATACCAGCATTGATGTTAACTTTTTTCACTAAGGATTTTGAATTTACCAACGTCTCAAACTCTCTGAACCCCCTTCTGAAACTAAAATTTAGAATGCCCTGAGTACTATTGACAACTCTAAAGCTACAGGCCTAGATGACTATACTGCAGATTTTTACAAAAAGTCATGACATATCATTAAGCTGGATGTGACTGAGGTAATTATCAGCTTTTTCAATGGCAATAACTTACCCAGCTATTTTAAAAACTCATACTTTGTGCACATTCCCAAAAATGATCTACAGAAGACCTTGGATCATTATAGGCCATCTCTAACTTCAGTCATCAGTAAGTTGATCAGTAAAATTATTGTGAGAAGAATCAACCCCACCTAGACAATCTTATCAGCCATAATCAAACAACTTTCATCATGGCGAGATCCATTACAGATAATGTTTTGCTAGCTCAGGAGATGTTGTTGGATCTGAATAAAATCAGTAGGGGTGACAATTTGATCTACAAGCTGGATATCAAAAAATCTTATGATGCCATAGATTGGACCTCTATTTTGAGTATTCTTGCAGCTAGGGGATTTCAACCTGATTTCTGTAATCACATACATAGAGGGCTTCTCAGTAATAACCACTCCATTCTAATTAATGGGAAGGCTTGGGGCTCTTTCTCAGCTGCCAAAGGTTTAAAGCAAGGTGACCTCCTCTCCCCCACCATCTTTATATTAACAATGGATTATTTCTTCAGAATGAGGGATAAGGCTATCCTCTCTCAACACTACTCCAGATATCATCATAAGTACAACTTGGCACTGTCTCACCTAATTTATGCTGATGATGTTATGATATTCTCTAGTGCCCACAAAACTACTGTCACAATGGTCTACCAATGCTTGATGAATTTCCAAGCCCTCTCTGGTATGATTTTCAGTCCTTCAAAATGCTAATTGATTTTCAATAAGAAAACACCCTCTCAGTGCAAGCAGTGGATTTCAGATTACATCAGTTTCTCTATTGCTAAACTTCTCATTAAATATTTGGGGGTTAATCTTATATGTGGCAGATCCAAGCTGATTCAATTTGATGATACTTTTCAGAAAATTCAGTCACACTTATCCAACTAGTACTCTTTCCTTTCTAATGTGGGTAGGATAACCTTACTTAAAAGCTTTCTCACCACTTTTCCCTCCTACATTCTCCAAACCAATTTTATGAATAAAAGCACCCAAATTCAGCTGGAGAGAGCTTTGAATAGATTTTTATGGGTTGTTCAAAGACATCAACTTCACTGGGCTTCTTCGCAGAAGGCTGCTAAACCCATTTTGGCTGGGGGTTCAAAGGGCTATAACAAATTACTCAGATAAATTTCTACAAAATGTGGATTAATTTTAGAGCTCAAACCTCAATTGTGGGCTAGATTCATGATGGGTAAATATTGTAAGGATAAACACCCCTCTCTAATTTCGAGGAAATTGGGGGATTCTAGGATTTGGGTTAACATGCTAAAAGTTAGACACCATGCTGAACAGATGTACATCTGGGAGTTGGGGGAGGGTAAGGTCAATTTTTGGTTGGATTAATGGTGTCCCAAAGACTGGCTTGGCACTCCACCATCTGATTTCAACCATCATTTCACTGTTGCTGATTTTTGGGAGGGTGACCACTGATCTTTACTCAAACTCCAATCTACTCTTCAGAAACCTTTCCTTAGTCAAATAACCAGAATCAAATTTGATAGGTGAATAAAAGACAAAATTATATGTCATATTCACATCAATCAGAGCCTTTCCAAGGCAATTTATGTGAAGCTTTACTACTGGTACTTGGTTACTTGGGGGGAAGTAATTTGGAATAGTTCCCTTTCCTCATCTATGTCCTATTTACTTTTTCATAATCTCCTGCCAACTGATGACATCCTCAAACTAAAAGGGTTGAGGGGCCCCTCAAGATGTCATCTTTGTTTACAAAATGAGGAAACCCTCAATCATATTTTCTTCAGCTACAGGTTTGCACAAGAAGTCTGGTCTGGTCTTTTGGATATGTTCATTGTGAATGATATTGAACTGGATTTGTCTAATCTCATTGATGGTTGGCAGAGCTGGGAAGGAAGGAAATGTGCCCCCACTCCTTTCATTGTGGCTTGGTTCCTTTGGTTGGCTAGAAACAACACTAAGCATAAGGGTAAAGATATTCAACATCACCGTGTCATTAGAAATTTTTTCTTTTATTTAACCAAGCTGATTCAATACAAAAATTTCCCTAATATCTATAAGCTCAAGATCACTGAAACTAAGGAGCTTTTCATGATTGAGAAAGTATATTGGAAACCCTTGCACAGTCAATTGTCAAAATAAATACTGATGGCAGTTTCACTAATTGGGGTGCTGGGGTGGGGGGAGTTTTTAGAGATTCTTCCAGCAGGTGTCTTCTATTTTTTACGCCCCCACTGAAGCTAGAGATGCTCTTGAAGCTGAACTTATTGCAGTCTTTTATGCCTTAACCTTTGCTAAAACTACTGAATGGTATAATATTTGGCTAGAGGTTGACTCCCTATTACTCATCAATTTCTTGGAATCTGAAGACCAATCCTCTTGGCAACATACACACTGCAAATAGATGATCAGAACTATTAAGAACTCTCTCTGCCTCACCATGACTTTTATTTTTAGGGAGGGAAACTAACCTGCCAACTGGTTAGCCAGACAAGGTCTCTATTCAAATTTGATATCTGTTGCCACCAGACCCCCACTCCATTAGCCCTCCTACTTCATGGTAATACCATGGAGGTTCCACATCTCAGAATGAAGGTTAACAACTCTAAAGAAGCTTTTGTTCCTCCTACTAGAAGGCATCAACACTCCTGCACTACCTCCCCCACACGCGAATTACCTTGGAAGTTGAAATGTCAGTCATACGACTTATGTGACTAAATTACATGATATCAAAATAAGTAATCATCACCAAAAATATATATATATATATAATTTTATTTCATTTACAGTTTGGGTCACCCTTTTAGGTGTGAGTTTTTTTCTTTTTTTTTTGTATTTTGGCTTCTAGATTGGGACCTTTACTTTCTTTTTTGAGTCCTTTGTACTGTTTCTCAATGATTAACATGTAGGGGGCCGAATAATGCTCCTTCTGCCAATCTATATATTTATATTTATATATATATATATATAGGTAA
>NW_018218266.1:11305-17276 GCF_001263595.1 Phalaenopsis equestris | reverse complement strand
ATATATATATATATGTTTTTAAAATAAGATTTTAGTTCAAACAAAGTCTTTTAAGATATTTACCATAGCCTCCCCGACAACGACACCTACAACTTGATGCAGGATTTTTACATGTGTTATAAATGTTTTTCAACACAATAACACACAAGGCAGCTATACTAAAAAATATGTAGATTAATCATGATAAAATTTACATCTGTATAATAAGTTTTCTCCTTTGAATTAAGGTTTACTTTCAAATTTAAATCGCCACAAGATTTCAAACGCAAGTATACATATCTCTCAAGTAATAAAGGGCTCTAATGGAGTCGTAAGTATCAATCCAAGAGGGAGGTGACAGTTTGTTAGGGAAATTACACAGAAGCACCATATTTAAACTATAGGAAACTTAAGTAAGAAAACAGTTCAAAATTTGTTTAATGCCACTAAGGAAATAACATTTACTACACTAATCTCTAAAATTTAAAGCTAAATTTACTAAAACTAAACAAGGTTTTCTGATAAAAATATCAAATTTAAGAAAGTATCCTTCCCCTTACAACAAGATTATAGTCAATGAATTATCTACTAGAAGAAAATTATATATTGCTAAGTAAGAGAAATTATATTCCTTGTGCTAAGTATTCTTTCTTTGAAGTGAGAGCCGGTATCCTCCCAACCTAACCACGGAATTAGGGACCAAACTATAGATTAGTCAATGTTCTTTATACACTTGATAGAGGGTAACGAATAGGATTGCTCTTATTTGGCACAATACAATTATATATATATATATATATATATATTCTTAAATTATTTTAATTTCTTCACAATCCATATACTCATTGTAAAGGGAAGGATGCTTTCTTAAAATTGAACTCTTTGTCACAAAAAACTTTGTTTAAATTTTATAAGTATACTTTTGAAGTTTAACAAAAGTTTAATTAACTTAGTAATTAACTTAGAAGTTTAACAAAAGTTTAATTAACTTAGATCTTTTAACTGCATTTTATTTAGCATACACTCAATTACTTTATACTTGTTGTAGTTTCTTAAGTTTTGTAGTTTGAATTTTGTGTTTTACATTATAACTATAAGAATTTCCAACTCCCTGTGGGATTGATACTCAAGACTCGATTAGAGCCTTTATTACTTGAGGGATACATATACTTGTGTTATTATTACTGGTTTGGCAGTTAAAAGATTTTAAAAGATAATTTTTTTTTACTAAAGTTATTTTTGCTGGGATTGAATTGCATATTTATTATTAGTCCTATCGTGTATGTTTTACAAAAGCCACACACAACAAACCATGCATCAGAATTCCGAAGATATTTTCTTTTATTTTAAGTTTTCAGATTTTGTGTTGTTTTCATATTTTTGTCTCATTTCTTATTTATTCGTTTCAATTTTATCTTTTATTTTTTGAATTTATTTTTTTATTTATTCATCATTAGATTTATATCGTTCATTGTTCTAACCTACCTTAAATCAAGCCAAGCTCAATTTAGTGGCATTCACAGTCAAGTGCGCATAAATTGAAGGTAAATGTGACATGGTCATTTCCATTTAATTGCTCAAAGATGTACATCATGCGACTCCATATATATAGGAATACACCAAAATGACTTCTGACATCATCCTTCTGAAAAGAAAACTTAGACACTGTAGCTTCAAGTGGATATCATTCTAAATCTTCGTATCATTTCTTAAAAATTCCACAATTTTTTTAATCCACGTCTGCCTAGTAAAATACATAGGGAATAACATCACCTTTGAAGTCACTGTCAAAAATAAAATTTCATATAGGTGTGCGTTAGAGGTGTGCAATCCAGCTTACAGCTCAAGGGGTTGCAGGCTCTCTAGTTCTGGATCTGTCACTTACTTGAATGACCTATTTTCTTCGCTCATCTTTAGAAAGTGATTGAGATTCTCTAGTAAAGAACAGCCAAAATGCAGTACTTGGCCACATCTACACCATTTCACTTCAACACTAGGACTGAACCTACGAGTAAATGTATTTCTATCAGCCCTTTAAATTCACATGAACCAACTATCTGGAGGTCAATCCTGAATATTATGTTGCACTGGTTAATGAATGACAAAGTGTAGAAGGACCTCACAAAGTTCTGATGATCTATGTGAGGGAGAATGTAGTCTCCCTCTTCATATGTGTTGATGATACAACTGTTTGGCGTACAATCAACGGGCAACACCTGCCAGTCTACCATTCACTTTATCATTCTCTTTATAAGTCCCATCATCAGATTAAACTTATCATGATGAAGTGTTCATGGAGGGTTTCGTTCATTGACTTTAGAAAAACTGTAGCAGGAACCACATTGTATTGTGATCATTCCTTTGCCCTGCATGCACCTTCGAGCCTATGAATGTCTTCCTCCTCAAACTACCCATGCGGCCCAATTTTCTGAGGTGGAATACACATTCCACGATTTGCTCTTGCTCATACTTAGAGAACACATTCTTACACAACTCCAAGTCTTCTAAGATATTGACATATTTTTCCTGTATCCTTTGGAAATACTCAAAATTATGTTTCTGTACTTTCTCAGTTCTTTCCAACTCGTGTCCTGGAATAATCTGTAACTGCTGTGGTCCAGTGAAAACTACGGGATGTACTTCTCAACATTGGTAGGCTGCTCCCTCATCTTGAAAAAAATTTATGTCACGGTGGTCGTCGCACCTATCCTCAATGAAGTGGTTGTACTGTCTGTAATGGGCTTTTCTTTGTTTTGCTCCATTGCCAATTGGTCAACATATTGTGGATTCGAAGGTTACAATTTTGCCTTTGAGCTGGGGTGAGAGTTGCTCTTATTTCAGTCTAAATATCTACAAGCACAACTAAGATGAGCTCACATCTTGTAGTCATCACCATGTACATCATTTTACTACTCTCAGCATTTTGACAGTCACTCGCCATCGCTTCATCAGTTCTTTCAAATTTCCTCCGCATTGTGGTAATATGTTTGCCCTTGTTTCTAAATTTCACCATTGTCTTGTTGTCACAAAGCTCTTCCCGACCCTCCGTAATCAAGACCTCTTTTTCGTATTCTAGCCCTGCTTGTGCGAAGTTCAAGTCAAAATTGATCACCGCTCCTTTAATTTCATCCTTATCCAGTGCATGAATGACGCCATCTTTAAAGGTAAGGATCAACCTCCCATTTGACATCTTCCCGCGAGAACAGGGAGGAAAACAGGGTGCTTAACCTAGAAGAACATGAACATTAATTCTTTTATTATTAGTGAATTTTCTTTATTTACAAGCACAAGGTTTATTATTTTCATTAATAAAAAGAAAGGGATTTCCTATTTTATATGCCCGAATTTTAATATTTGAAAGTCATATTTTTATTTAGGATTTTCTTATTATTTTTTTGGTTCAAAACAAGTTGCATATAGTTATTACGATGATGCTTCTAGGAACATAACACTATTTGTAAATATTGTTCTTCGAAACATCACATTGCGTAATACTTCTTCAAGTATCATCCATAATAGGAAGTATAGGTTGTTCTCCCTGGAAATCCACAAGTTGGTTAGAGCCTCCAAAATAAAATTTTTTGACCACAAATAGTTCTTCTTAAGTCAGCTCAAATTTACCTTCTATCTTGTGATGTGCAAGAATAAATCTTTTAAGAACAAGCACTAAATCACCAATCATGAAAGTCCTTGGGCGCATTAAGTTGTCTTGGATCTGGATCATCCTGGCTTGATATAGCTCTAAATTCTATTATGCTGATAGTCGTCTTCCCTCTAAGCTTTCTAACTCTTCCAGTCGTAATTTATCATTTCTTTTGGTAGTGATCTTGCTTGTTACAACAATTTTTAGTGATGGAAGCTGATCCTAAAAGGGAAGGACATCATTGGACCCATACAAAAGAGCGTAAGGTGTAGGCTGGGTGGGAGTTATGAACATTGTTTTGTAGGCCCATAAGGAATCCAATAACTACTCTTTCAATTCCTTCTTTACATTCAAATTTTTCATTAAAAATTGGATGAGATTTTTATTAAAAGCCTCAGCCAAGCAGTTTGCTCTTGAGTAGTAATTTGTTGAGTAGTGCCAATCTTATCCGATGAAATTATTATTTCTTGTAATCTTGAACACGAACCCATTATCTAAAATGATTCTGCATAGTTTCCCAAAATGATAGATAATTTGATTTTTGAAAAACTGCAGAACATGATGTGACTTCACCTCTCTGAGTGGTACTGTCGCTACCCACTTTGGATGTTATCTGTATCTACAAGGATGAATCGATGTCCCTTAGAAGACATGGGTTCTATCACGCCCACAATATCTATTCCCCAACACTCAAATGGCTACAATGCAATGGTTGTATGCAACAAATTCAAAGGTTATTGTAGAACCACCCCGTGTACTTGACATTGGTGATAACTCTTGGCAATTTTCATGCAGTTGGTCAACATTGTAGGCCAATAGTATCCTAGCCTCTTAATCTTCTTTTTTATCATTGGACCAGATTGATGAGCACCACCAAGTCCTTACATGAACCTCCTTGATAGTATTCTACACTTCGAAACCATTCAAACATCTCAGCCACATTTGATCAAATGACCACTTGTAAAAGACATCATTTATCAAGGTGCAGGACAGATCTCTATCTTTTGATGTAATGTGCAACAGAATTGTCTTTTGGTAGCTTTTCTGTTTGCAAATGTTCTATTAACGGATGATGCTCACCATCTGTATTTATGCAACTTCTACCACTGCTTTGTAATTTCCCAATCTGTGCAAGATAGGACCTAATGTCCCTAGACCATTATTTCAATAGAATCCTCTTGTGTACATGTAAATTCTTTTGCAAGTCAAGCCAAAGCATCATTAAGGGCATTCTCTCTTTTGGGAATCTTGTATAGTGTCACATTAGGAATTTGCTCTAATAGCTTCATCATATACAAAAAATACTGCTCGAGTCTAGGTTTCAGAATTTTGTACTGTTCGACGACCTACTGTATAACCAACTATGAGTCACCGTAAGGCATCATATTCTGCTTCATTATTTGTACACAACTCTATTAAATGGTATGAGTACCTTAACATTCCTTGCTTTGGCACAATGAAGATTAATCCAATTCCCTGCTTTGTATGAAGCTCCATCGAATTACATTTCCCATCATTGAGGACCGGCGTCCTCCAAGTTCATCACTTATTCATCAGGAGAATCTTCATTGAGAAGAGAGTCTACCGGTAAAGAATGCACTGCGAGAAATTTGCTGGTACCTGCTCCATTACGACACGAAGTAGAATGAAAGTTATATCATATTGCAATAATATCATTGACCACCTGACTAACCTATCGAATATCGTCGGTTTGGCCATCAAGTATTGCAAAGGATTAAACTTTGAAATCAAGTTAACATTATGAGAAAGCATGTAATTCCGGGGCTTATGAGTGGAAAAAATCAATGCCAAACAATGCTTCTCAATAGAAGGATACATCACCTCCGTTGGAATTAAATGACTGCTCAAATAGTAGAGAGCATTTTCTCTACCCACATCATTAACTAGTAGAGCTACAAGGGAATCATCTAAAGCTGTAGTATAAAGTATCAACGGACTACCTAAGATAGGGATTGCTAAGATAGGAGGCTTTATCAAATATTACTTGATGTTCTCAAAGGCATGTTGGCGCTTGTCATTCCAATTGAACTTGACATCCTTTTTGACCAGCTTAGAAAAAGGCTGACACCTACACAATAACATAGAAATAAAGCATCTAATATATGCCAACCTCCCTTGAAATGATTACAATTGCTTCAAGTTTATAGGGGTGGCATTTCAAAGATGGCTTTAATCTTCTCTGGATCCATTTCAACTCCACAGTGTTCGATAAAAAACCCTAAGAATTTATTGGAGGTAACACCGAAGGTACACTATAAGGGATGCATATTAAGGTTAAACTATCGTAGCCGCTGTCGGCGTTTTTTTGGGGGTGGGGGGGTTTTGGGG
>NW_018218266.1:9531-10787 GCF_001263595.1 Phalaenopsis equestris | reverse complement strand
TTCAAATTTGGAACATTTTATTGTAGAATCCAAAGGAAGAAGGACTAGGGGATGTCATGGATCCATAGGAGAACCTCGGTGACTTCCCAAGCTATCCTAATGTTTGGCTTCAATTTTGAGGAGAAATATTTAGATGTTTCATCCTGCCAATTTTATTAGTTAGGGCATACATTCATGTGAAATGATCACACAAATAGCCTAAAAGATGTGAGGGTTTAGGTCGTCACAGACGACAACCTCGGAATCCTAAGACGAGTTAGGGCTTATATTGTATAGCAATTCTATGCAAAGGCCTAAAGATAAGGTGAGGATTTACGTTGCATAAGCAAGCAACCTCGAAGTCCTATGGCTTTGTTGTTTAAGTCTAAGGAAGGAAGATTGTTTTATCTGGAGAAAACAGGTTTTGCTATTGAAGATGGCCGTGCTGCCCACCGAGCTAGCTCTAAGCTCCTGTCGCGACGAGTTTGAGTTATCTAGTGTGTCAAGTTATGATATCAAATCAGGTGGCCCTATGGTTGAATTTCTTTAAATTTTATGAGGGCATATTAAATTTGATTAGGGCATATTGAAGTTCTTTAAATTTTATTAGTTAGGGCTTACATTCATGTGAAATGATCACACAAATAGCCTAGAAGATATGAGGATTTAGGTCGTGACAAACGACAACCTCAGAATCTTAAGACGAGTTAGGGCTTATATTGTATAGCCCTAACTTTATGTTGCATAAGCAAGCAACCTCGAAGTTCTATGGCTTTGTTGTTTAAGTCTAAGGAAGGAAGATTGATTTAGCTGGAGAAAATAGGTTTTGCTGTTGAAGATGGCCGTGCTTCCCACCAAGCTAGCTCCAAGCTCCTGTTGCGACAAGTTTGAGTTATCTAGTGTGTCAAGTTATGATATAAAATCAGGCGGCCCAATGGTTGAAGTTCTTTAAATTTTATGAGGGCATATTAAAGTTGATTAGAGTGACACCGGTTAGGATCCTACGGTTCCCTCGTTCCGGCATCACTATTTTATACTGGATTCACTTAGTCCAAATGAACTTATCAAACCCAACTTAATGAGTTCCATAATTTCATTTAAACCGTGGGAAGCCTCGTTAGCAACCGTAGGTTACCTCCTCCGAGGGATTCCCGATCATTCAATAGAGACATCTTAATTTAATTAAAGTTGTGATTTTGTGTGATCTTTGTGATTATTATCTTGAGTTGTTTTATATTTTGAATGTTGTGGCGGTGAATTTTATCTTGGTTGATTTT
>NW_018218266.1:8493-9492 GCF_001263595.1 Phalaenopsis equestris | reverse complement strand
AACGAGTCTTCTCGTTCCACCACCTGAAACTTAAAATGCATGTGAGGGCATTTATGAAGAGTAGGAAAAATAAAGTTTTGATAATTTTCCTAACCCTATGTCATATTTTGGTGAGTCCTTAAAAAGTTTAATTAAGGATGATTCTATTGAGCAGAGAATATTAAATGTAATAGGCCTCTAAGGTATCCAACAAGTTAAGAGGGGGAAGCAGGTCCATGCCTCTCTCTCACCAAATAGTGAAAAGCCTTGAGTCCATTTAAACTTATTATGTTGCTTAATAAGTCATCCTGTAAATACCCTTATTACTCAGTGAACACTGATGTCTCAATTATCCCTAAGAAAGGGGTAATTATCATTTGTCGTTTAATTTAAGAATTATGTGGGTGAAGACCCTTAAAGGGGCTAGTTAGTGTAATTTGAACACTTAGCCAAATTTTTAATCCTAATTGGGCTTAGGGTGTTTCAAGGATGTTTGATTTAGTTATATTTATTTCTCTAATCCTTTTTTAGTCAATTTTGATTTAGCCTAAGTCACCATTAAGCCCTTAAGGCCTAAGTGAGTGTCTTAATTAATTTTGAAAAGGGTTAAACTTTAGGTGTTAATGATTCATGATTTGTATTTTATTTGAAAATCAAAATAGGGGTATTAAATTGATTAGTTATTGACTTCAAAAATCATACTCCTAAGTCTAGGATCATTTAATCTTAATAAACTTCCAAATTTTTTTAATGATTTAGAAATTTATTAATCTTAATTAAGAAAGTGCAATTGGATTCTACCAATTAACCCCTTTGTATTTCGAACACCAAGTAAATTGATTAAGATTAGAGGTTACTCATTCCCCTCCTTGAATTAAGCCTAAATGTTAATTAAGGCAAAATTTCCAAAATTACACATTTGCCCCTAAGGCTCTAACACTTCATAATTTGTCAAATTCAATTCAAATTTTTATCCTACCTCATTCATGGCTCAATTGAGACATCAGAGGAGAAAATGTG
>NW_018218266.1:7666-8456 GCF_001263595.1 Phalaenopsis equestris | reverse complement strand
ATAATTAATTTAATTTATATAATTATTTTAATGCAAAAATAGGATTTTTCAAAGAAAATTCCTAACTTGACCAAGGTAAATTATAATCCCTTTAAATTTTTACTGGAGGTAGACCTAGACTAGAGAAGAATTTGGACCAAATTTCATGATTTGTTGAATTCTCTATGATTTATTAGATTTATTTTAAGCTCTGGGATATTTAATAAAAATAAAATATTTTAGGTGCTGAAAATTAAGTTTTATATTTTTGAAAAATCTCCCTAAGGTCAGAAAACTTAGGCAAGAAAATTTTATATTTTCTTGATTTTTTCTTGATTTATTGGAATTATTTTAGTGAAAACTCATTTTTAGCCTTTTAAAAATTATTTTTATGCTTTAAAAATAAATATCTTTATTTAGAAAATCAGGAAAAATATTATAATTGTTCAAAAGTAATTAGGAAGCAATTTAGAATCTTTCCATGAGCCCCTCGAAGACGATTGTTGCCCTCTGTCTCATGGTGCTGCCTCTAGAGTTATACAATTCTTCTTCCTTATCTATCGTTCTTCTACCTTGCCTTGCATTTGTCTCTCATTTATGCCTTCATTTTCTTCCCTCTGATTCAAAAGAGGTGTTCAATACTTAAAAACTCGATCGAGATAATAGTTGGTTCGAACGAACACAAATCTAATAAAAAAAAATGATTTATTAGATTTGTATTCGTTCTAATAGTTTTTATGATGAGTTCTCTGGATCATAAATCAAAGTGAAGATAAAAAATCAAGTCATTTAAATTTTTATATTTTCCAAA
>NW_018218266.1:6473-7633 GCF_001263595.1 Phalaenopsis equestris | reverse complement strand
TAGTATTTGAAAAATTCTTTGAGAAAGCATTTAATGTAATGTTTTAAATGACGACCCATGAAATTATTTCCAAAGATTTCTCTGGTTATGGTAGACCTTCCAAAATTTTCTTAGGATTTTATAATCAATATGCTAATTTCCATGATTATTTCAAGGAAAGATGTGAAATAACTTGAAAAAAATGGATCTCTATATAGGAACCTCCTCTGACTTTGGAAAAATCAGAGAATATTTCCCCTTACAGATGCTACAACATGTCCAAATTTCAAGCCAAGGTGATGTGTCAATATGCGTGGAGAATCAAATGATTCAAAACAGTGTTTAATTAATTAAAAATAAAATGTCCACCAAATGGACTTGAAAATTCTTTCACGTTATTCTCCTCTGTTCACTGAGTAAGAGGGTATTTTTATTTTATTTTTGTGATTTTTCTACACAAAGTTATGTATTTTCTAAGTTAAGGGTATTTAAATAAATAGGAAAAAGACTTATTTATCTATTTAAACAGCGCGTGTTGACTAGATCCTAGGCAGCTCCGAAGGCATGCGTGGCGTGCTCTGGTTGGACGCCGCCGTCCACGTACCAGCTGACTCGTCCCGCTGGTTACGTCCCAAAGCGCTGTCCGACTCGATCCTCCCCGTCCATTTGATACACGCTTAATCGAATGGCTCCCCGTCATCGTCCCTAATGGAATGATCTCCTGCCCGGCCCACACAAAACCTTAAGATCTCGGCATAGACTCAACCAAATCACTTCGGGTTGACTCTTATGGACTCTTCTAAGTGAGACGAACATATCCATATGGTTAAGATGACATGAAATCAAGCTTAAGTAAATGGAGAATCAAAATAAGCTCTAGGTATGAAATCGATGACGGCCGGATTTGAGTGTTGGTCTAGGGGATTGGGAGGTATGGTAGAGGCTCTGTGGAGGGGGGATTTGATGGGGCTTTGGCATCTTTTACTCTTGTGAAGGTGTGGGCACAAATAATTGAAGTTTGGTGGAGTGTGCAGGTGTATTGGGCTCTGTCTTGGTTTCCAACAGGGTTTCGAGCTCAAAATTGGGCTCCGGCAAGATCGGAGGGTGAGGAAAAATGGTTGGAATGCACTGAGGGGATTTTAGGGAAGCTCTGTGTAAAGTTTGGAGAGACCTCTCTAAGG
>NW_018218266.1:3826-4738 GCF_001263595.1 Phalaenopsis equestris | reverse complement strand
TCCTATGGCTAGACCTTAGGCTACTAAAGAGGAAAAACTAAACCTCAACCAAAAAAGAGGTCAACAAATGGACCCCCAATAGGTGGGGTGCGCCGGGCGAGCACACCGCATGTATTGGCGTTGACCGACGCGATCAACAAAAACTAATACAAATTACTAAGTCAACAGACTTTGGAAGTATGTGTAGAGTTGTGTGTGTGATTTGTTTCTGCTAGGGAATTAGTAAGCGTGTGTTTAATCAAGCCGAGAAGTAGGGACTCTCGCTGGGGATCAGAGAGTGAACTTTGAGTTATGAAATTTCAAAGATTTCCAAAGGGCGGGAGTCAAAATGTAAGTGTTTTCATAACGAAGATTTCCGATCTGAGGTGGAAATTGAAATTCAAATATCAACTCGAAAAGAGAGAGAGAGTGAGAGAGGGAGTCGGAGTGTAAGGACCGACCTAGAATGTAATGAATCAGAAATGTAGGACTGATTCAGAAATGAGAATTGAAATGAAGGTCAATTCTCAAAAGAGAGCGTTGAAATGTAAGGACCGCCCTCGAATGTAATGAATCATAAATGTAGGATTGATTCAGAAATGAGAATTGAAATGTAGGTCAATTCTCAAAAGAAGATGTCGGAGTGTAAGGACCGACCTCAAATGTAATGAATCAGAAATGTAGGACCGATTCAGAAATGAGACCTGAAATGTAGGTCAATTCTCAAAAGAGAGTGTCAGAATATAAGGACCGACCTCGAATGTAATGGATCAGCAATGTAGGATTGATTCAGGAATGAGAATTGAAATGTAGGTCAATTCTCAAAAGAAGATGTTGGAGTGTAAGGAAGGACCTCAAATGTAATGAATCAGAAATGTAGGACTGATTCAGAAATGAGAATTGAAATGTAGGTCAATTCTCAAAAGAAGATGT
>NW_018218266.1:1265-2720 GCF_001263595.1 Phalaenopsis equestris | reverse complement strand
TAAGGACCGACCTCAAATGTAATGAATCAGAAATTTATGACTGATTCAGAAATGAGAATTGAAATGTAGGTCAATTCTCAAAAGAAAGTGTCGGAATATAAGGACCGACCTCAAGTGTAATGAATCACAAATTTAAGAATGATTCAGAAATGAGAATTGAAATGTAGATATCAACCCGAAGATGGGAGAATTGAAATTTAGGTATTAATCTCAAGGAGAGAGTCAAAATTTAGGTATCGACCTCAAAAGATGAGAATCAGAAATTAGGTATTGATTTGAAGATGTGAGAATTGAAATTTAGGTATTAATCTCAAGGAGAGAGTCAAAATTTAGGTATCGACCTCAAAAGATGAGAATCAAAATTTATGTACTGATTTGAAGATGTCAGAATTGAAATTTAGGTATTAATCTCATGGAGAGAGTCAAAATTTGGGTATCGACCTCAAAAGATGAGAATCAGAATTTAGTTACTGATTTGAAGATGTGAGAATTGAAATTTTCAAAAAGCCTGTGGTGTCGAATTTGCGGTAGTGTGTCATGTGGAAAGGTTGATCTTGAAGAAGATTTGTAGAGTTTCGTGGAGTTTTGTGTAGAATGTGAAATTCTGTGAGGATGTGTAGAGAGTTAGTGTAGACAACGATGGTTGTGCCGCGTGCACAAAGAGTATGAAATTCCAAAAACGGATGTATCCACTCAACAGGTTTGTTTTATTTTCTTGTTGTGTTTATGACAATTTAATTTTTCAAAATTTGTTTTTAAGGTTTTAATTTCAATTGCTTGATTTTCAAAAGAAATTTTATTATTAATTTATTACAATTATCTTTTATTTGTGTTTTATTTATTGTTGAAAATTTATCGTTTCGTTCTTTGTTCATTGGAACTCTAAACCATTGCATGGTTTGCGGCTTTCATCCATCGCACAAAAGGGCAATTGACAAGAAGGCACAATTTGAGAGAAATTTCCATTAATCTGCTTCAATAAAGATGCTACAGATCAAATATAGGCTAATGCCTCCAAGAGAGTACCTCATGTAATACATGCTGAAATGCATTGAGAGTCTTCTCAAGATATGAGTACATCATAGACTGATTACATTAGATATATGTCATGCTTGTTAAGAGAAAGCAAGCAAGTCCTCTTCGCTTGGTATATCGAGCTCTTGATCAAGCAAACCTTTTGAGTCATGCTCCAGGATAAGAGTTCCGTTTGCATGTGTTCAGAGGTACAACCTTCTCTTAGCTCGTAAGGAAACAGTTCCTCCAACTCCGGGTCTTGCTGGAATCCATATGGTATCTTACTGTCATCCATCCTGTGGAAGGTCACGGAGACCCTACGGTGTCGTACTCCTGGTATGCAGTGTTTGGCCACGTCTGCACCGTTGCCCTTGAGAAAAAGTACTGAACCATTTGGGAAAGGGATTTCCACAGCTCCTCTGAATTCACCAGGGCTGATTA
>NW_018218266.1:0-1051 GCF_001263595.1 Phalaenopsis equestris | reverse complement strand
ATTCTTCCCTTTCCCCGCATCCACTTCTTCGGCTCCAAATACGTTCTTTCCATGAGATGGCCCACTCGACCTCTATATCTTAAATCAAAGATGCAATCCAAAATGCTTCTTTCATCAGTTTCAGAGAAAACCCTAGTATGTAGCTCCAAACCTTCCTATATGTTGATAAACTTTCCCTGAACCTCTTCATAGAACTCAAATTCTCTTTTGTTTACTTTGCTTATTTTGTAATATTCCACCATACCGGGAGCTGGCAGCTGCCTAGGACGTTCCTTCCTCTGGGCCTCGGCGGGAATCCAAGTGCTGGCCGATCCGGGCTGGCCGATCCGGGATATGAGATTCAGCCTCAAGCGGGATGTATGATCCTAGGCTCCGCGGTGCGTGCTGGTTCGTCCCTAGTGGAACATACGGTTCATTTGCCAGAATCTGAGACTCGTTGGTGCTTGCAGTATATTCTTCTAAGGTACTAAAATATTGTAGATGTAGAACATTGCAGTCCGGGCATTCTACAAATGCACCCGTGACTAATGTCCTGGCTGGTATCTCGACGTTGCATGTTGGGCAACCTCTGTACAAGATATCTGAGACCGGGTGTACATCTGATCCTGTCAGAAATCCTGATTCTTCTTCTGTACTAGGCAGGCTGGCAGAAGTCTCTCTCAGCTCTGGATCGTAGATATGTCCCTCAGGAATGGGGGTAAGAAAACTGCTTACGTTTCTTTTGCACTTGTCCTCCTGTCGCAGAAAGGCTCTCTGTTTCTTTGGGCTAGCATTTCTGCGTTGTGTTCTGCGGAGTGGAGTATTTGGTAGTTGTTCACTGTGGGCAGCTATTAAGCCCCTCGCTGGAGTAGCTATCATGGAGGGCAGTCGGCTGGGCTCCTTCATCGGATCTTGTTCTGTTATCACGTTTTTACCCTTACGTGACGCATTGTCGTGAGTGGTCACCCTCAACAGTGAGGGTAGTCCCTTCTTTTCTTCATTTTTGACTATGCCCATTAGAGGACCATCGTAGTCCGTATCAATCTCGTTGAAATCCATGTTGAAATCTATG
>NW_018218265.1:0-5456 GCF_001263595.1 Phalaenopsis equestris | reverse complement strand
GAAAATTATGGGGTCAGTTTTACTTCTTCTTTTTCGAAACTAAAATTTTTTTTTAAAAAGAAAACGTCCTTCCGAAACGGGCAACGGGATTTCAATTCCGACGACCGACAGCTTCTTACGGGCAAACCCCACACCAAAAATAGTGCCGACAAGGTGTGTCTCTTGGAGTGAAACAGTGTGTATCTTCTAGTGAAAATGTGTGTCTCTTGGAAAAAGAAATGATTTTTTATGTCTCTTTATAAAGTGGGGCTTGACGCCTCTAATACGGAGTCTAGAAGGGGGATTTTGGAGAGAGAGTTTTACTGTTAGTGTAAAAAGGAGATGGAGATGTAGATTTCTACCATGTTTGGATTGATTGGTAATGGATTTTGAGAGATATGTGTAAAGGAATTGTATAAGAGGAGCATAGATTTGCAAGAAACTTTGTTGGAGAGATTTTTATCCTTTTTTCAAAGGAATAAAAGATAAGTACTGTGTTCGTCATTTTCTTATAATTATTGTAAAGACTTTCGAGTGAAATTGTTGTGATTTAATGAAGGTTCATGTTTTTTTTATCCATGCTTTATGAGTATCTTTCTTTACTTTTTTCTTTTAATATGAAGTAGAGGCATGTGTATAAAAATTTATTTTATAATAGAATAATTCTTATTTTCATTTGATGAGTAATATTTCCTTTGCTTCGTTGATATAACAAAAGTGGAAATAGGTTTTGTTAAAATTTGTTGTAAGAGAAACTATGACTTGGGAGAGTAGTGCTCTTATAACTCGAGTGCACTTACATTGACCAGTTAGCTAAAAAATGAGTTTAGGTGGCCATTCAACTTTTAAGAAAATATAATTTAATGATTTATTTCTATTAGATGTTTCTAGGTTACAGATAGTAAAATAAGACTAATAGAATACTAAGCATACATATACACTAAGAAGAGGGGAGGTAGACAAATGTTCCTTGTTTGAACAAAATTTATTACAAAATTATATCAATTCTATTAATGCTTATGCCATTATATTCATTTTACCTTACTTTTCCAATGAAATGGAAGCAATGTTTAGGAATTTATATTTGCTTAGATCTTCTCTTATTTCCTTAATGTGATGGTATTTTCACTAGCTCTTAATTTACTTGACAAACTGATCACTTATAATGTTAAAATTTATTGAGAAACCTAATAAACAAAGAGGGCTAAGATTTCATCAACTAGTGAGTAGCACATTTTACTTTGGAAAGAGCCATGGAAATCACTTAAGGGGAGTGCAAATAGTAGAGAGATAAAATTTCATGGGAGTAAAGCTGATGTTTCTCAGGTGACAGTCTAGATTCTTTGATGAATTTGGTCTAGAGTTAGAACTAAGGGTCAATGATAGATCCTATAGAGAGGGGATGTGGGTTAACTTCACAATATCCATTATTTAATCGTCAATCAAATGTTCTTTTATTTCTTAACTTCACAACACTATCGAAATTGATGGCTTAACAAATGATCTATGAGATCCATCATATAGCATGAATCTTCATTAAAATCACAAGAGAATTTGATAGATTTTAACACATTAAAAGTTACCTCTTTATCGTTCACTCTCATTATCAATTCTCATTTCTACATGTCTATCATAGCACGACGAGTGGCTAGGAATGTTCTACTCAGCATGTTAGTAACTCTATATCTTCATGCATGTCTAACACAATGAAGTCAACAAGGAAGATAAATTTATCCACCTTCATAGGACATCTTCTATAACCCCTTTCAAAGAATTAGTTGAGTGATGAACAAATTGAAGGGTTATAGTGGTAGAAGACACCTCTCCTAATAATAACCACTAAAAAATGGATTATCGCTTAAGGTTAATACTGACACCCAAATTAGATAAATCTTTTTTGTATGAATCCCTACTATATATGAAATAGTAAACTTTTCAGGATCCTTAAGCTTCTAAGGATGATTTTTCTGAATGATGGCACTACACTCCTCACTGAGTATCACTTGCTCATAATCTTCAAACTTCCTCTTCTTGTTAAGGATCTCCTTCGTGAACTTCACATAGTTGGACATTTTCTCTAAAGCCACAATGAAAGGAATGTTGAACATCAACTTCTTGAAAACTTCCAATAACCATGAAATTTTTTTATCCAGCTCATATTTTTGGTGTCTCTGAGGAAATGGTGGTGGTGTTTTTTCGATGTTTCTCTTAGTAGGTCATACTTGTCTTACTAAATCCCTGTACAGGTCATCCAAAGGTCTTTCAAGTTCCATATTCTCTTTCTCTACCTTAGAATCTTTCTAAACCACATCCTCCAACCTCTTCCACTCATCAACTTGACTGCCTTCATGTGCACACAATTCTTTTTTTTAGGGTTGACCTCAGTATTACTAGGAAGAGTTCTTTAGGGTTGACTACTAAGTATTTTCACAATCTATCCAAATTGGTTATCTATATTTTTAATAATTGTACCATGACTTTGTAGCTGATTCCCCAGTTGTAAAAAAATTTCCTCCAAAGACAACTTCTCTTTGAAACGTTAGTTTGCATTAATACCAAGAGGATAAGAAAGTCCCAAGTTAGAACTACCCTGATCATTTCAATTCTCAAAAGAGTTAGGTTGATTATTCCTCTAATTTTTATTTTTTACACCTTAATTGTTGTTCAAACTAAATTTAGGGTTATACTTCCAACTGAGATTATAATAGTTAGAATACAGTTTGTTCGTTCTATTTTTAATTACATTTAGAGTCTCAAGAGATGAAGTGTTAGCATCAACCAGTTGTTCAAATGATTTTTTTCTCAATTACTGGATGTCGGCGAGGTTGGTTCATCCCAAAATGATCAAGCTACATATATACTGCAACTACTTGAGATGTTAAAATTGAAAGCACATCTGTGTCATGTATACTTGCTACCATACTAGGATTCACTCTTTCAAAAGGCCATTGAAATTATTGAGGGCCATCTTTTCATACAAAGAATAGGCCTCATCAAATGGAATTGACATAAGGGAACCACTAGTGGCGACATCTATAATTGACCTAAGAAATTTTACTAGGCCATTACAAAAAATCCTAAATTATCAATCAATCGACCAGTGCATTATGGGGGCACTTCCTAAGAAATTCCTTGAATCATTCCTAAGCTTCATAAATTGACTCACCTTCATGATGACAAAATAAAGTGATCTAATTCCTCAATTTAATCATTTTTTTACAGTAAAAAATATTGAACTACAAATTTTTGGGCTAAGTCACTCCACGTTGTTATTGATCTAGGTGCTAATGTGTTTAACTACATTCTGGCTTTTTCCCTCAAGGAGAAAGGGAAAGGTCTTAGCCTAACAGCGTCATTAGATACACCATTCTTGTGAAATGTCGCATAGAGTTTTAAGGAGCTAGCTAAGTGCAAGTTTGGATCCTTAGATGGGTTCACTCAAACTCATTGTTCTACACCATTTGGATGATAATAGGCTTCAGTTCAAATTTGTTAGCTTCTATTTCAGAGGTTTGAATGCTTAAATGAATTTCATCCACCGTAGGGTTAGCATAGTCTCTTAAGAGTCTATGTGCATTTGGATGTTCATGGGTTAGTTCCTGAATGCTGGGTTGTTTTGTGGGCTTGATACATCAAAAAAATGTGCAATTTTATGATTACATTTTATGCTTAATTTTTGTGCTATTATACTTTAACAAAAGGTATTTTCATATTTTTTTATAGTTAAATTGATTTTAGCCATTTGGGGCAAAGAGGAGCAAAAATGAAGAAATTTTGAGTCAAAATGGAAATTTTCAGCATACTAGTGCCAGAGGCGCCATATTATAAAGAAAAGGTATCATAATCCAGAGAGGAGCAATGAACTCAAGTAAACTACTGCCAGAGGCACCAGAACAGGTGCGAGAGGCGCCAAAGATGTATTTGAATGAATTATTGGTTGTTATTGACTATTTTTTAGAGGCTCTAGAAGGCTGCAAGTATTTCAAATGTCACATGGAGTGGTTCAATGCATATAAACACTTGGGGAAGGCTCTTGCATTAAGAGATATGTCTTTTGAATGAAAGGACTTGCCTCTTGATGTGAAGAGGTGTCTCTTGAGAAAAAAAGAGGGATTTTTTAATTTCTTTAGAGAAGAGGGGCTGGTGCCACTCTTAAGAAGTCTACAGAGATCTTTCTATGTGTGTAGTGTAGAGTCTTTGAAGAAGAGAGTTGAGGTTCAGGCTTTGTGTGTGGATAGATTTTTTATCTAGAGTTGTAAGAGGAGAGGGAATGTGAGAGATTTCTTCTTCATTACGCTTTTAATAAATAATTGCGTGTAATTGTAAAGAGAGAAAGTTCTTAAAGGGAACTTCAAGGGATTTACTTGAGGAGGAGTGTGAGATAAGTTGTGTTATTTCCTTTTTTTGTTTTCTAAATTTTTTTACATAGAAAATATATGTTTTGTTGTATCCTCCTTTTGAATTCTGAGTAGTCGTCTTTGTCCTTCTCCCTACAATGAGATATGGTTTTGTGAAGAATTAATATGGTTGTGCAAGGTTTTAAATGTCAACAAATTGTGATAACTCAAACTCTGATCTTTATTTATTTTTTGATCTAGGAAATTGAAATGTTAAAATTTGTTGAGACACTTACGATCCGAAAGGGCTATGCTTTATACAACAAGATAAGAGTCACTTTCAATTTTATGGATGAGAATATAGTCCATGTGGTTGTGTGCAAATAAATAGAAAAATACATTTTGTGGGCGTAGAATTGAAGATTTTATGGTGGTAGACTAAAATCTGACTAAAATCCAAATTTTCTCTATTTATTTGGAAACTAAAGCAAGATGTTAGACCTCTGGCGGGGGGGAAGTGGGAGCTCTTGTGTGAGAGCCACTATCCTTCCAGCCTAACCATGGATATCAGAGCCAAAATTTGGATTAGTTAATGTTCTTTATGCACTCAACAGATGGTAAAGAATAGGATTGCTTCTATTTGGCACAATACAATTTTATATAATTTTAAATGATTTTAATAATTCACTAACCATTAACTCATTTTAGAGTGGAAGGATGTTTTCTTAAATTTGAACTCTTCATTGTAAAAATTTTGTTTAGTCTTAGTAAATTTAACATTGAGTTTAGAAAATAACTTAGTTAACTTCGTTCTTTTAGCTACATTTCATTAGCATAAATTAAATTTAATTTTGACTTTTTTTCCTACATAAGTTTTTATTGTTTGAATTTTGTGTTTTACGTTTTAACCATAAGAATTATCAAATCCCCTTATCAAATCCCTGTGGGATCGATAGTTAGTACTTTATTAGAGCCCTTTGTTACTTGAGCGATACATATACTTGCGTAGTTACTAGATTTGGAAGCTTAAGGATTTTAAAATATAAAACTATTTATACTGAAGTGATTTTATTGTGATTGATAAGCATATTTACTAATTGTGTCATCGTGTGTGTTGTAGTATTGAAAGATACTTACAGC
>NW_018218264.1:0-509 GCF_001263595.1 Phalaenopsis equestris | reverse complement strand
GCCAGCTAGCCCAAATCATTTGCTTCCTATTCCCAACCTAAAGAAATCTGTTAAAAGTTCTCTCTAGCATCAAAGTGGTACTTCTTTTCATGTTAGCCACTTGGAGGGTATAGAGGGGGATAGATGTGAGGATGCTCTTTAGAAGGGTGATCCTACCCCCATTAGATAAGAATGAGTTAGTCCACCCCTGAAAGGTGGAATTTATTTTGTCTATAACCTCATCAAATTGTGTCTGTTTGATTTTGCCTCTGACTAATTGGGTGCCCAGATAATTAAAAGGGTTGCTCATGGTAGAAAAACCTGTGAAATTTGCCATCCACTACCTGATTGGAGTAAGAACTCTCTTGCTTGTTAGAAATTGGCAATTTTCTTTATTGACTTTCAGCCCAGAAACTTGTTGAAACTTGTTCAGACACTCATCAAGGTATCTAGTAGCATCCTTGGTAGCCCTTGTGAAAATGAGGATATCAACAACATAAATCAGGTGACTTATATCCATCTTAGCCTTA
>NW_018218263.1:0-1185 GCF_001263595.1 Phalaenopsis equestris | reverse complement strand
AATAATGTGGAGTTGATTTTGTTAATTTTTTATATTATTTAATTTACAAAAATTAACACAAGTTATTTATGTTTAACTAAGTATGAAAATTCAAAACATGATTCAAAGCATCAAAATATTTTTCCTAGATGTCTCTGACTACAGGAAATCTACTAAAATAGTTCTCATAAATTTCAAAGTGATATTTTGATTTAAATAATTAAAATAAGCCAAAATGGTCACCTTAGCTTGAAAATTAGAGTTAGAAGCACAGAGATGCCCTTTAACCTTAGAAAAATTAGAAGCCATGGCCTCTATCATGATGAATAAACCTTCAAAATTCTAAGCTATGGTGAAATGTTTTAAGTCATGGAGAATTAAAATACCACAGAGGCTATTTAATTAATTAAAAATCAAGGAGTAAAAAAATAATTTTTATTTTTAGTCCACATTATTCTCCTCTGTTCACTAAGCAATATGGTATTTTTCTTTTATTTTTATAATTTTTCTAGAGAAAGATATAGATTATTGAAGTTTAGAAATTTAAAATAATTCAAAAATCCCTATTTTTCTACTTATCCACGCAGCGCTGACTGGATCCTAGGCAGCTCCAAAGGCTCCACGCATCGCTCCACCATTTGAAGCCGTCAGCCACATAGCCTCCATGCGAAACAAGCTTTATGCACCATGGATCTATCCGTCTTAATCTCCTCCGTCCATTGGATACACACAAGATCAGATGACTCTCCATTATCGTCCCCAAGTGACCTAACTCGCTCAAACCTTAAGATCTTGGCCTAGACTCAACCAAATAGCATGGGGTTTGTTCCTAAACCTTCATCTACTCAAGACAAACCTATCTATATGGATTATACCTCATGAAATACAGTATATACGTATGGAGAATTGAAATAAGCTCGGTTTAGGGTTGGAGTTCAATACCTTTGTCTGAGAGGGGAGACCTCAATCAGATTGTTGTGGTAGCTTCGATTTGTCCTAACGAACCTCCAGACGAAGTCCCAAGCCTTGGTGAATGGTCTAGATTTCGACCAAGCTCGATTTCAGGTGTTGATTGAAGTCTATACTAGAGGCGGTTTGAGAGGAGGCTTCTGTGGGGGATCAACTGCTCTCACTGTGGGGATGGTGTGTGCACAATTATTTGAGGTTTAGTTCAGTGTAGAGATGTGGGGAAATATGTCATGGTTT
>NW_018218262.1:19928-20634 GCF_001263595.1 Phalaenopsis equestris | reverse complement strand
ATTAGTTAGGGCTTACATTCGTATGAAATGATCACCCAAATAGCTTGAAAGATGTGATGATTTAGGTCGTGACAAACGACAACCTAGGAATCCTAAGACGATTTAGGGCTTATATTGTATAGCAGGGCTATACCAAGGCGTAAAAATAAGATGGGGATTTGCATTGCTTAAGCAAGCAACCTCGAAATCCTATGGTTTTGTTGTTTAAGTCTAAGGAAGGAAGATTTGTTTAGCGGGGGAAGATAAGTTTTGCTGTTGAAGATGGTCATGCTGCCTACCATGCTAGCTCCAAGCTCCTTGCCATGACGAGTTTGAGTTTTCAAGTGTGTCAAGTTATGATGTTAAATCAGGTGGCCTTATGGTTGAAGTTCTTTGAATTTTATGGGGGCATATTAAAGTTGATTAAAGTGACACCGGTTAGGATCCTACGGTTCCCTCATTCCAGCACCACTATTTTCTATTAGATTCACTTACTCCAAATAAATTTACTAAGCTCAACTTAATGAGTTCTATAATTTCATTTAAACCGTGGGAAGCCTTGTTAGCAACCGTAGGTTACCTCCTCCGAGGGATTCCGGATCATCCAATAGAGACGTCTTATTTTAGTTGAAGTCGTAGTTTTGTGTGATGTTTGTGATTAAATTTTGAATTGTTTTATATTTTAAATGTTGTGGCGGTGAATTTTATCTTGGTTGATTTTATTTTT
>NW_018218262.1:14970-17421 GCF_001263595.1 Phalaenopsis equestris | reverse complement strand
CTCCCCGTCATTGTCCCCGATAGCCTAGCCCGAGAACCGTCCACCTTCTAGCCTTAAGATCTCTCTCATTTCTTAACCAAATTAAGTGAAATTTTTGTTAAAATGCTCGTCTAAACTAGAGGAACATATCTATACGGTTATGATGCCATGAAATCAACTCAAAACAAATGAAGAGTTCAAATAGGCTCCGGAATAAGAGAAGTTTTTTACAAGAAAATTCCTAACTTGATCAAGGTATATTCTAATCTCTTAAAATTTTTACTAGAGATAGACCTAGACCAGAGAAGCCTTTGGACCAAATATCATGTTTTTTTGAATTTTATTTGAAAATTAAGAATTATTTTAAGTTTTGGGGTATTTATTAATTATAAAATGCTTTAAATAAAGAGAATTAAGTTTTATACTTTTTGAAAAGTCCTCCCCCCTTTGAGGTCAAGGAACCCAGAGAAATAAATTTTATATTTTTCTGATTTTTCTTTGAATTGTTGGAATTATTTAAGTGAAAAACTAAGTAAAATTCATTTTTAGCCTTTAAAAACTTATTTTAAGCTTTAAAATTCAATATCTTCACTTTAAAAATTAGGAAAAATATTTTAATTACTTTTAAATGCTTAGGAAACTATTTAGAACATTTTCATGAATTTTATTAATTTTATAATTTTATGGATTTTTAATTATTTAAATATTTAAAAATACGTATTTAAATACTTAAAATAGGCCAAAAATTAAGTTTTTATTTTAAATTTTATTTTATTTTTATAAAATACACCTGATCATAGAGTACTCAAAAAACTAACTTTTATAATTTTTTAGGTTATATTTTGATTTTTAAAAATCATTTTGGTGCCAAAAATCTTATTTATCTTTAAAAATCAACTTAAGTTACCAAATGAACTCAAAATAGTTTAGTCAAAATACTTTAAAATTTTTATGGAGAGTTATGTGGATCTTAAACAATAGTGGAGATCAACAATTAAAGTCATTTTGTTGTTTTTATTTTTAAAAATTAATTATCTTAGTGATTTAGGGTTTGCAAGGTTTAGGTGTATTTTGAATGACTTGGCTCATGAGAATTTTCCTGAAGGCTCTCTGGTCATTGTAAACCTTCCAAAATTTTATTGGATTTTTCTAAGAAATTGCTAATTATTATGATTAATTTAAGCAAATAATTAAGCAAATAATGCACATAAACTTGAAAAATGTGATTCTCTATCTAGGGACCTCCTTTAACTTTGGAAAAATCAGAGGATGTTCCCCAAGACAGAGGCAACAACATGCTAAAATTCTAAGCTATAATGAAATGCCTATATGCATGGAGAATCAAAAGATTCAAATTAGTATTTAATTAATTAAAAATAAAATATGCATCACATGGACTTAAAATTATTTCCACATTGCTCTTCTCTGTTCATTAAGCAAGGTTTATTCACTGAGCTAGAGAGTATTTTCATTTTATTTTTGTGATTTTTTACACCAAGATATGAATTTCTTAAGCTAGGGGTTATTTTCTGAATTAATTAAATCCCTAATTATCTATTTAAACGTGCGTCACCACCTCAACCTACGACGGCTCCGAAGCTCCACGCGGCGCACTCCCATTTGACACCGCCGTCCACCTCAGCGCTGACTCGACCCATAGCTTATGTTCTGATGCGTTGTCCGCTTGATCTCCTCCGACCATCCGATACACGCGCGATCGAATGGCTCCCCGTCATCATCCTCGATAGAGTGATCCTATGACCGTCCACACTAAAACCCTAAGATCTCAGCCTAGACTCAACCAAATCACTTTGGGTTTGATCCTATCGACTTGTTTAAGTGAGAAGAACATATCCATACGGTAATCATACAATTAAATTAAGCTTATTCAAATGGGGAGTCAAAATAGGCTCGGGAGGTACATTGGCTCTAAGAAGTGAAGCGTCAATCAGAGGGTCTTGGTACGTTCTTTGGGATCCAAGGAGGCTAGAGATTGAGCCTCTGGTCTTGGTGTAAAGCCTAGGTATGATTTTGATCAAGACCGATTTTGGGTGTTGGTTTAGAGCTATTGTAGAGGCTATTTCTGAGGGTAATTTGATGGGGCTTTGTCTTCTGTTACTGTTGTGAAGGTGTTGGCACAAGTAATTGAAGTTTTGTGGAGGTTTTAGGGATGTCTTGTTTCTGCCCTAACTTTTAAGCTCAAAATTAGGGTTACACAAGGGGAATCAAGGCAATGGAGTGATTGGAATGGTCTGTGGAGGTCTCAAAGAAGCTCTTCAAGTGATTTGGGAAGCTCTCTCTGAGAAAATTTTAGCACACCTCCCATTGCTGTGGAGGTGAGTTTTTATAAAAATGGCCATGGGTGGCTCTCAGGGCAAACATTTGGGTGCATTGTGGTGCTTAGGTGGAGGGCAGTGGAGCTCTACAATTTGGTTTGGCTGAGCTGGCCTCTAGGTTTGATTTGTGTGAAGT
>NW_018218262.1:13019-14631 GCF_001263595.1 Phalaenopsis equestris | reverse complement strand
ATGATTGTTATGAAGATTTTTGGTGAAGGTTTGAAGTGATTTTGAGTTCAATTGGTAGGTCAATTTGAGGAATTTCTGGAATTTGGTCAATTTTGGGTATGTTGAGCTAGACATGGGTCTAGGTTGGGTTAGCCTTGGGCTATGTCCAAATTGAATGGTTAAAATGATCAAGGGAGGTGTTTTGAATACTTTTCATGAAGGTATGGAGTGGAAATTTTGGGGTTAAGGCCCTCAATTTGGTGAGATTTTGGGACATGGCCAATTTGGGGTAAATTTGGGGCTTTTTTGATTTAGGTTGAAATCAAATGAAATTGAGGCCTCACCAAGGCCAGTTGAAGGTTAATTTTGATGTATGGGGATGTTATGAAGGTTTTTCAACAGAAATTATACCAAATGGAGTAGGTCATGGGCTGAATTTGGTGGAACCAAGTCATGGGGCCAAAATTGCAGTTTTGATCTAAACCAAAATTGGGCTCAAAGCATGGGTAAATTGAGCTTGGATTTGGTTTATTTTGGTCATATTGAAGGTGAGTTTGATTTTAGAATTGAAATTTGGCGAGATTGGGATCAAATTGATGGACATTTTCTATAAAGGGTTTTCAAGACAAATTGTGGCAAATGGAGTAGACCATGGGTCAATTTGGTGGAACCAAGTCATGGGGCCAAAATTAGGGTTTTAATCTAAACCAAAATTGGGCTCAAACAATGGCTAAATTGTGCTTGTATTTGATTTATTTTGGTCATATTGAAGGTGAATTTTATTTTGGGATTGAAATTTGGGGAGATTGGGATCAAATTGATGGACATTTGGAGTGATTTGGGGAAAATATGGGCCTTTAAAGGGTAATTTGGGGGTTTTGATCAAAGATGGTCAAATTGGCCAAATCGGGTCATGTGATAGTTGAGCAGAATGAAATTGGTAATATTTGGGAGGTTTTGGGAATTTTTGGAATTTTTTTGGGATTGGGGTAAGGAGGTGTATTTTGGTAATTTTTGAAATTTTTGGAATTTTGGGGTAAGGAGTGGTATTTTGGTAATTTGGCCAATTTTGGTGAATTTGGGTAGTTTGGGTGTTTTCAAGGTGTTTGAAATGATTTTTGATTCAATTTGGGTATTTTGGCAAGATTTGAAAATTTTGGCCAAATATGGGGTCCCAAGGGTATCTAGGTAATTTGGGGGAGTTTAGGGGCAAAATGCTAAGTTGGATATCTTGGTAGAGTTGGAGTGCCAACCACCATCAATAAGCCATGGACCAATGGAAATCCCATTTTGGGTCCTCTATGTAGTGATCTTAGCCAAACCCTAGCCCAGGGCTAATGGGTTTATGGACCACCTACATGAGTCTCCCTAAAGTATTAAGGGACTAGAGCCTAGAAGTGTAGGTTTAGGGTAGTGAGTGATTGTGAGTGTAAGTGATTGCAAGTGAGTGACTTAGCCCTAGAACAACACCCAGGGTCAGCCTTAAGGTTAAGCAATCCTAAGGGTGACTCATCTTGAGTTCCCCTATAATGACCTCACCTACTAAGTGCTAGAGGTTAGGACCAATATGTGGAACTTCAAGTTGAGTAGAGAAGAGTTTAAAATTTCTAATGGTGAGGGTTCCTTATCTAGT
>NW_018218262.1:9714-12729 GCF_001263595.1 Phalaenopsis equestris | reverse complement strand
AAGCCTTAACATCCATTGAAGGGGGCCTCACACCGATCTTTGGAGAATTTGAAATTTGAAGGAATCGGAAGCCTTAACATCCATTGAAGGGGGCCTCACACCCATCCTCAAATATGGGGAGTCAAAATTTGGGTACTGACCCCAAGAGTCATATGAAAACAGTGTAGAGAGTTTGTGATGTTGAATTTGCAAAAATGTGTCACGTGAAAAGGTTGATTTTATTGAAGAAGATTTGCTGAGTTTCATGGGGTTTTGTGCAGAATGTGAAATTCCGCGGGGATGAGAAGAGAGTTAATGCAGATAAAGATAGTTATGATGCGCGCACAAAGAGTAAGAAACTCCGAAAATGAGAGAATCCACTCATCAGATTTGTTTCCTTTTCTTGTTGTTTTTATCACATTTAATATTTTAAAATATGTTCTTAAAGTTTTAATTTTAATTGTTTGATTTTTAAGATAAATTTGTTTTGTTGTTTATTCATAGGTGATTATTTTTATTTGAATTTTATTTATTGTTAAAGATTATTTATTTCGTTCTTTGTTCATTGAAATTCTGAACCAATGTGTGGTTCGTGGCTTTCATCCATCACACAATAAGGCAACTGACAAAAAAGGAACATTTTGAGAGAAATTTCTATTAATCTGCTCCCATAAAGATGATACAAATCGAACATAGGCTAATACCTCAAAAAGGTACAATATATAGTCCATGTCAAAATACATTCAGAACAGCTCATGTTATGAATATATTGTAGGCTGAATATATTAGATACATATCATGTTGCTATATAAAAAAAAGTGAACCCTCTGACCATCTGTACCAGGTACGACGAGCTCCTGATCAAGCAGACCTTCTAAGCCATGCTTCAAGATAAGAGTTCCCTTCACATGTACTTAGAGGTACAACCCTCTCATAGCTCATATGGCAGTAGCTCTTCCAGTTCCGGGTCCGGTTGGAAACCATATGGCATTTTGCTGTCATCCATCCTGCGGAAAGTGACATACACCTTATGGTGTCGTACCCCTCGAATGCAATGTTTGGCGACATCAGCACCGTTGCCTTTAAGAACGAACACTGAACCGACTGGTAGAGGAATCTCCACAGAACCTCTAAACTCACCAAGGCCTATGATATCGATTTATTTCCCAAATAAAATATTGCTCTTGCTCAGAAATCAGACTGTGTAGAAGGGTCTTACAAAATCATGATGATCAATGTGTGGAGGAAAGCAATCACCCTCATAGTAAATAGTCGTAGATGTTGATAATACAACTATTTGGAATGCAGGTAGCAGACAAAATACTCCATTTGACCATTCTTTTGATCATCCACTTTATCTTTGGCGGTAGCATATCTACTTGATTGTGTCTGAGGATCCTAGTAGATTCCTCTGTCTATCATTTGTGAAGTTGTAGCAGCAGCCACAGTGGATAGTAATCCTCCTTTTTCCTCGCATGCATTTCCTTGGCTCGGAATAGGTCCTTTCCATAAGTAAACCTGCTCGACCTCTGTCCCTTAGATAAAAAATGAAGTCAAGTATACTTTGTTCGTCAGTCTCTGAGAAGACTATGGTATAGAGTTCTAATCCCTCAAGTATGTTGATGAATTTTCCCTGAACTTCTTCATAAAATTCAAATTCTCTTTTATTTACTTTACTTACCTTGTAGTACTCCATCGTATTAGGGGTCTGTAGCTCCTGCGGGCATTCCTCCCTTCGAGCATTGGCAGGAACCCAAACTGGTGATGGTTTATCTGGAACACGTGACTCGGCATCTAGCAGGATGTACGACCTTGGGCTCCATGGTACATACTGATCTGTCCCCAGTAGGACGTATGGCTCATCCACCATTAAATCTGAAGCTTGAGACCCATCGATGCTTGAGGTATACTCTTCCAATGTACTCAAACGTTGTAAATGTAGAACATTACAATCCGAGAATTCTACAAACGAACCCGTGTCTGATGTCCCGGCCGGTATTTTAGCATTGCACGTCGGGCAAACCTTGCATAAAACATCAGAAACTGAAAGTGTACCTAACTCTGTCACGAACCCTGGTTCTTCATCCGTGGTGGGTAGGCTAGCAGAAGTTTCTTTCAAGTTTGGATCATAAATATGCCACTCAGAAATAGTGGTGAGCAAGTTGTTCGTCTCTCTCTGACGTATGTGTTCTTATCATAGAAAAGCTCTCTACTTCTTATGGCTGTCGTTCCTGTGTTGCATCCTGTGAAGCAAAGTACTTGGCAGTCGTTCGTTATTGGTAGCTACTAGGCCCGCGACTGGTGTAACTACCATGGAGGGCAGACAGTTGGGCCCTTCCATCGGATCTTGCTCTGCTATCAAGTTCTTTCCTTTGTGTGTTACATTATCTTTAGCAGTCACCCTCAACAGTGAAGGTAATCCCTCTTTCTCTTTGCAGCTGATTACATCCATGATGTTGACCTCATTTTTTGTTGAGGTTTAGTTTTTCCTCTTTAGTAGCCTGAGGTCTAGCCATAGAATTTTTCTATTTACTATTCTTAGAAAACTAGACATGGAACCCTCACCATTAGAAATTCTACCCTCTTCTTTACTCAACTTGAAGTGCCACATGTTGGTCTCAACCTCTAAATACTTAGTAGGTGGGGTCACTGTGGGGGAAACTCAAGATGAGTCACCCTTAGGATTGCTGGATCTTAAGGCTGACCCTGGGTGTTTATTTGGAGCTAAGGCACTCACTACGCTTATCTGCACCCTCAATCGCTCACAACCCTGAACTCAAATTTCTAGCCTAGATCCCTTGATCTTTTGGGATACTCATGTAGATGGTCCCCTAAACCTACTAGCCCTTGAGCTATGGTTTGGCTAAGACCACTATGTAGAGGACCCAAAATGGGGTTTCCATTGGTCCATTGGCTTGTTGGTGATGATTGGTACGTCAACTCTACCAAAATACCCATCTTGGCCTTTTACCCCTAAAACACCCCCAAATTACCAAAATACCCCTCCATAGCTCAAAATCCCAAAAATTCCAAAAA
>NW_018218262.1:9119-9393 GCF_001263595.1 Phalaenopsis equestris | reverse complement strand
TCTCACCAAATTAAACCCATAGTATCTCAACAAATTAAACCCATAGTCTAGTCAATTGGACTCAATTAATGTTGAAAAATCCTTATAACATTCCTATAAATCCAAATTAACCATCAATTGGCCTTGGTGAAGTCTCAAATCCATTTGATTTTGGCCTAAATCCAAAACCTAAATCCAAAATTACAATTTGGCTAAATCCCTAACTTTCACCCAATTGATTGCCTTAACCTCCAAATTGGCATAGAATTCATGTTGAAAACTCTTCATGAGGTCC
>NW_018218262.1:5081-9024 GCF_001263595.1 Phalaenopsis equestris | reverse complement strand
ATGACCAAATTGATTAAAGTTCAAAATTCCTTCAAATTGACCCTTCAATTGAACTCAAAACCACTTCCATCCTTCACCAAAGTTGTTCCTTAAAATCTTCTACACCAAATGAAACAATTATTTGAGCCAATTGACATGGATAACCTAGCCCAAACCTAAATTTTGGTCATTTGCGCCCACTTGAACCCATGCACTAAATGTGACCTAACCACCCTAAAGCCACTAAATTAACTCCACCATAGCCATTAGTTGGACTTAGTGACCAGTTCAAACACCATGAAACCACCTAAATCAAGCCATGGACCAAAGGTTCCACAAATTAAAGGATCCTATTTCAAAAAATGCACATGCTTAAGATATATTTGCCAAATCTCATTTGCATTAAATTGTTGTGATGGATTCCTCTAGGTTCCCTGAGCTCCTAGAGACCTCCCCCTGGCCGGACGGCCAGCCTAGTGGCCGGAAAAGCCCAAAACCAAGAGCCACTCCCATGGCACCTCACCCAAATCAAACCTAGAGGCCAGCTCATCAAAATCAAATTGAAGAGCTCCTCTGCCCTCCACCTATGCACCACAATGCACCCAAACGTATGCTCTGAGAGCCACCCCATGGTCATTTTTATAAGAACTCACCTCCCACGACCATGGGAGGTGTGTTGAAATTTCCTTAGAGAGGCCTCTCCAAACTTCACACAGAGCTTCCCTAAGATCCTCTCAGTGCATTCCAACCATTTTTCCTCACATATTCCCATTCTCAGAGCTCAATTTTGAGCTTGAAAAACTGCCAGAAACCAGGAAAGAACCCAATACACCTCCACAGTCCATCAAACACAAATTAACTTCACCCACACCATCACAATAGTGAAAAAAGCTAAAGCCCCATCAAATCCCCTTTCCACAGAGCCTCCACCATAGCTCTAGACCAACACTTGAAATCGAGCTTGGTTGAATTCATACCTAGGCCTTACACCAAGACCAGGGACTCAATCCCTAGCCTCCTTGGACCCCAACGAATGTCCCGAGCACCTCTGATTGAAGCCTCCCTTCTCAGAGCAAAGGTATAAAACTTCTCCTCCTCCCGAGCTTATTTTGATTCTCCATTTACTTAAGCATGATTTCATGGTACATTAACCGTATGGATGTGTTCGTCTCACTTAAACGAGTCCATAGGATGAAACCCGAAGTGATTTGGTCGAGTCTAGGCTGAGATCTTGGGGTTTTAGTGTGGACGGGAAAGAGATCATTTTATCGGGGATGATGACGGGGAGCCATTTGATCAAGCGTGTATCAAATGGACAAAGGAAATCGAGCCGGATAGTGTTTCGGGACATAAACAGCGGGCCGAGTAAGCAACTACGCGGACAGCAGCGTCCAACCAGAGCGCGCCACGCATGCCTTCGAATCTGCCTAGGATCTAATCAACACGCGTTGTTTAAATAGATAAATAAGGCTTTTTCTTATTTATATAAATACCCTTAACTTAGAAAATTCATAACTTTGTATAGAAAAATTACAAAAATAAAGTAAAAATAACCTCTTGCTCAGTGAACAGAGGAGAACAATGTGGAACAAGTTTCAAGTCTATTTGATGCATATTTTATTTTTAATTAATTAAAGTATGTTTGGGATCATTTGATTCTCCATGCATACATTTTCCATGCATATTAGCACATAACCTTAGCTTGAAATTTTGGCATATTGTAGCCTCTGTCAAGAGTGACCTTCTCTAATTTTTCCAAAGTCAGAGGAGGTTCCTATACAGAGACCTATACAAAGATCCATATTTTTCAAGATCTTCCACATTATTCCATTAAAATAATCATGGAAATTAGCATATTGATTATAAAATTCTAAGCAAATTTTGGAAGGTCCACCATGACTAGAGAAACCTTTGGAAATAATTTCATGGGTTAAGACATTTAAAATACTCTTAAATTTCCCAAATATTAAATCACTAAAATAATTAATTTTGGAAAATATAAACATTTAAATGACTTGATTTTTGATCTTTACTGTGGTTTATGATCCAAAGAACTCATCATAAAAATTTCAAAAAATTTTTAGTTCATTTTACAACTTTTAAAGATAAATACCACTTTTGGCATTTAAATGATTTTTAAAATTCAAAATATAACTCAAAAAATTATAAAACTTTTTTTTCTGAGTTCTCTGTGACCAGGTGTATTTTCTAAAAATAAAATGATATTTATAATAAAAACTTGATTTTTAACCTATTTTAAATATTTAAATAATTAAAAATCCATAAAAATCACAAAAATAATAGAACTCATGGAAATATTATAAATTACTTCCTAATCACTTAGGAACAACTAGAATATTTTTTCTGATTCTCTAAATAAAGATATTGAATTTCAAAGCTTCAAAATAATTTTTTAAAAGGCTAAAAATGAGTTTTCACTAAAATAATTCCAATAAATCAAAGAAAAACCAAAAAAAAATATAAAATTTGCTCCTCTGAGTTCTCTGACCTTAGGGAGATTTTTCAAAAATACAAAACTTAGTTTTCACCTCCTAAAATATTTTATTTTTATTAAATAACACAGAACTTGAAATAATTCTAATAAATAACAGAGAATTAAAAAAATTATGATAGAGCCTTAGGGGGCAAATGTGTAAGTTTGGAAATTTTGCTCTATTTAACATTTAGGCTTAATTTAAGGAGGGAAAATGGGTAACCTCTAATCTTAATCAATTCATTTGATGTTTGTAACACAAAGGAGTTAATTGGTAGAAATTAATCTCACTTTCTTAGTTAAGTTAATAAATTCCTAAATTAATAAAATTTGAAAGTTTATTAAAATTAAATGATCCTGGACTTAGAGGAATGACTTTTGAAGCCAATAATTAATCAATTTAATACCTCTTTTTTTATTTTTAAATATAATCCAAATCATGATTCATGACCACTTAAAGCTTAACCCTTTTCAAAGCTAAAAGACACTCACGTAGGTCTTAAGGCTTAAGTGGTGACTTCGGCTGAATAAACAAAATTGATTAAATAAGGATTAGAGAAATAAACATAACATAATCAAACATCCTTGAAACACCACTAAGCCCAATTAGGGTTAAAATTTAGCTAAGTGTTTTAACAACACTAACTTGCCTCTTTAAGGGTCTTCACTCACATAATTTTCAAATTAAATGATAAATGATAATTACCCTATTCTTAGGGATAATTGAGACATCAGTGCTCACTGAGTAATAAGGGTATTTACAGGATGGACCATTAAGCAATATAATAAGTTTAAATGGACTTGAGGCTTTTCACCGGTTGGTGAGAGGGACGCATGGACTTGCTTCTCCCTCCTAACTTGTTGGATACCTTAGAGGCCTATTAAACTTAATATTCTTCGCTCAATGAAATCATCCTTAATTAAGCTTTTAAGGACTCACCAAGATATGACATAGGGTTAGGAAAATTAACAAAATTTTACATTTTGTGCTCTTCATAAACTGCCTTAACATGCATTTTAAGTTTCAAGTGGTGGAAAAAACTGGCTGTTAAAAAAAAACAAAAACAAAAAAAAAAATAAACAAAAAAAAAATCCACCGCCACAATATTAAAAATATAACAACTCAAAATTTAATCACAAGCATCGCACAAAACCACAATTTCAACTAAACTAAGATGTCTCTATAGGATGATCGGGAATCCCTCGGAGGAGGTAACCTACAGTTGCTAACGAGGCTTCCCACAGTTTAAATGAAATTATGGAACTCATTAAGTTGAGTTTAGTAAGTTCATTTAGACTAAGTGAATCCAATAGAAAATAGTCATGCCAGAATGAGGGAACCGTAGGATCCTAACCGGTGTCGCTCTAATCAACTTTAATATGCCCTCATAAAATTTAAAGAACTTCAACAATAGGGCCACCTGATTTGATATTATAACTTGACACACTAGATAACTCAACCTTGTCGCG
>NW_018218262.1:4079-4726 GCF_001263595.1 Phalaenopsis equestris | reverse complement strand
AAGCTTGGGAAGTCAACGCGGTTCTCCTCTGGATCCATGACATCCCCTAGTTCCTCTTCTTTTGGATTCAACAACGAAATGTTCCAAATTTGAGTCATTCTCATTTCACAACTCTATGTCTGATTTCGTTGAAGATTCCTACCCCTTGAAATTAATCACAAACATCATTCAAAACTACAACTTCAACTAAATTAAGACATCTCTATCAGATGATCAGGAATCCCTCGGAGGAGGTAACCTACGGTTGCTAACGAGGTTCCCCACGGTTTAAATGAAATTATGTAACTCATTAAGTTGGGTTTAGTAAGTTCATTCGGACTAAGTGAATCAAATAGAAAATAGTGATGCCGGAATGAGGGAATCATAGGATCTTAACCGGTGTCGCTCTAATCAACTTTAATATACCCTCATAAAATTTAAAGAACTTCAACCATAGGGCCACCTGATTTGACAATATAACTTGACACACTAGAAAACTCAAACTCATCGCGGCAAGAAACTTGGAGCTAGCATGGTGGCCAGCACGACCATCTTCAACAGCAAAACCTGTCTTCCCCAGCTAAACCAATCTTCCTTCCTTAGACTTAAACAACAAAGCCATAAGACTTTGAGGTTGCTTGCTTATGCAACGTAAATCCTCACCTTAT
>NW_018218262.1:2656-3958 GCF_001263595.1 Phalaenopsis equestris | reverse complement strand
TAATATGTCTATGTCCCTCTTGGACCAAATTACCCTTCTTCTGTTGGCATACTTTACCCATTTATGTTTTGGGAAAGTACAGCTAACTCTTTAGACTTCAGGACTAGCTGTTCAATTATCTTTGAACAGAGGCGTTCAGAAGGTCATTAAAGACTCTTTAAATTTTCATGTGGGGTCGGACCCCCAATAGGTGTATCGGTGGACTAATTCCACCTGGGCATTTTCTGCCACTAATTGGGTCCCGCACTGGGTCCTATTTTTTTTTCACATCTCCCTTCCAAATTTGGTTTGCTACTTCGCAAATTAATCCAAATCGTGTTGTGCTACGCGCACTTTGAAAAATTAATTAAACTTTACACCTTTTTAAACAAAGATGTTAAAAATACCCATAAAATAAGACCTGTCCGTTCTACAGATTAACCTCTATTTTTAGTGCTTGCACTAAAATTACGAGGTTTTCGGCCATATAGCTAACCCTAAAACTTTCTGTTTAAAAGCTCGCTGCGATGGCCTACCCAACGCTAACCTTTTCCTACAACCTGCCAACGGACCGCAATGCCCGTAACGTCGCTCCCACCATCAAGTTCGGACCTGGATTTGAAGACCTAGAGGTTATCCTCGGGAATGCCCCGTTTGTGGTAATGAAGATCGCTGCTCCATAAATGCAAGAGCTGTCTGCAGAATTCAGTTTGAACTGCCTCCAGGACTTCCCTGTCAGCAAGAAGGCTAAAGCTGCTGTCATCAAGCTTGCTATCCCTGCTACTCTTAGTGATGGTCATTGAAGATTCGACTGAAGGATAACTGTTCCGCCACCCGTGTTTGAGATCGGTTTAAGCTCAAGGACTATACCATTGACCCGAACTCAAAGGAGGAACCACAATAGAAGAGTTCGGAGGGCCATCAAAGTCCAAACTCTTGAAAACACACCCGTTGAGGGAGAGCCTCACCAAGTTGAAGAGGTATTACCGAAAATTTATCCACTCCTACGAGGGAGTAGATTCCATCCTCTGACAGATACTGATGGATATGAGAGTATCTGGAAGATTGCTGCTGCATTACCATCACTTCATGGACATGGTGAGGAGGGAAAAAAATTCATCCCCATCACCCGAGTTAGTGCAGTCTTCAGAAGGCTTGCTACTAAAGAAGGATGTTCTGTTAGTGAATTACTTAAACGAGTGGGACATGCGATTTCCCCTCATATGAAAAATGAAATTTTGAAGAATGTTAAGTCCGCTAGAAAGTCTCATAAGTCGACTATAAAATCACCTACACGTGTTCCCGTCTGGCTCTGTTTGGGAA
>NW_018218262.1:1187-2526 GCF_001263595.1 Phalaenopsis equestris | reverse complement strand
ACTGTAGTCGGTATACACCACGGGGAGCATTCCTTCCCTCGACATACCAATGTCTCTAATAAGACGTTCTGTCCCTAGACATCGTCGTCAAAGAAGAAGAGAGTATGGGAACCCAAGGTCGCTGCACCGATACAGTTCAGTGAGCATACATGACAGGAAGTAAAACCAGTGCCTAAAATATCTGACATCGTTGCGATAATAGCCAGCGAGATGGAGAAACAAGTTGAGGATTTCCATCAGGGTCCTCCAGATCTTAAAGCGATAAAAAAATCGATAATTGAAGAAAAATTTGAGAAACTCAGGGTTGAGAATTGAGAAACTCAGGATCGAGATTTCTGAGTTAGCTCAAGAACACGGAGTTTTTGTCAATAGTGACAACGAGGATTTTGATTACAATGATTACTTGGAGGAGGATTTTATGAATGTCCATGTGATCAAAAACAAGAAACCAGAGCTACCACAGCTGCGCGCGAGGCGCAACCTCACACTGAAGAGAACGCCATAGATGAGCTGCATAGGGTTATCATCCTAAGGGATGAGCAAGTTGTTCTACTGGATAAAAGAATAGAAGTATTGATCCTAAGGGATGAGCAAGTTGTTCTACTGGATAAAAGAATAGAAGAATTGACTGCATCTATGACCGCCACGACAATCCCAAGCACCAAGGTTGGCTTCTCCAGAGATTAATCAGCCAGAAATCATACACATCACATATGAAAGAAGGGAGGCTACTTCGACAGACAAAGAAGAACAACCAAAGAAGGATTCCCCATCAGGTTCCATGCCAGAAAAAGAGTTCAAGAAAATGGTTGAACAAGTACGGGATGCCTTAGCCTAGTCTAAGGGCGGAGCATCAATTCTAAAGGGTAGACCTTACCCGGAGGAGTTCGATGTCGTCCCTTTCCCCAAGGGTTTTGTGGCCCCAAACTTTAAGATATTCGATGGGATTGGAAATCCCAGACAACACATAGCACATTTCATCAGCAGTTGTTGCAACACGAGGAATAACGAAGCTCTACTCTGCCAACAGTTTGTCAGCAGCTTGTCAGGGATTGCTTTTGACTGGTACGCTGAATTGCCCAACGGGTCTGTTAAAACATTTTCTGAGTTGGAACAGTTATTTTTAAAAAGATTTGCCGAGGCGCAGCATCATGTGTCTATTGAAGAGCTCATGATGGAGAAGCAGAAGCCTAGTGAAACCTTGTCAGACTATATTTTGAGGTGGAGAAACCTTAGCATGAAATGTGAACCTCAGCTACAGGAACATCAAGCGATTGAGATTCTACTCAAAAGCATTCATGGACCAGTAACTTTCATGCTTAAGGGACTCACCATCAAA
>NW_018218262.1:0-1167 GCF_001263595.1 Phalaenopsis equestris | reverse complement strand
AGTCTTCAAGAAGAAATGAAATGAAGCACAAGGAGCCACATGAAAAGGCTAAGGTGACCAGAGTGTTCAAAAAGAAATCAGGAGTAGTCGCAACTGTCGATAGAGGAAAGCAGCCGACAAAGATATATGGAGAAGATCATTGTCAGTCTTCGTCACAATACTCTCAGAAACAGAGTAGTCAATCCAACCAACGGTCGTCTCAGGAGGGACACCTCGAACATCGGGTAAAAGGATATCTCTGTTAGAGCGACAGAAAGTTGTTTATTCCTTCAATAATGAAGCTGTACCTAAAATATTCAGAATTCAAACTACAAGATCCAAAGAAGCCCGAAGAGGTGGATAGGAAGAATGAACTAAATTATTGTCCATACCACCGATTTCTTGGGCACACTATAGAAAAATGCTTCATCTTTAAATACTGGCTCAAGATGAACCTTAAAGAAGAGAACATAACAATCCCGAAGGAGTATTTGAGAGAACCTGAAAAAATTTCCATAAATATGATTTAAGCTGAGTCAATCTCCCTAATTGATCCATATGTTGGAACAGATGGATGGAGTACAACTTGGGATGAACTCAAAAGGGTCCTCAATCGAATATGAGATCCATCAAAACAAGCTCCTACGAACACCAAAGAAAGATGGAATGAAGTATGGAGCAAATCAACCAAGAAGATACTGAACAAGCTACAGTCTGCATCAAAACAAGCCTCCATTAAGAGTCTGCAGCATACCGAGCCCGAGATGAAGATTTTGCCAAGAGATCTGTCATCGTCAAGGACAAAGAGCAGGAAGAAGAAAAGTGTCATTGCCAAGATTGATAGCATGGGGGGTAGGATAGGGGCTGCCTCTACTAGATTGGTTGTCTCAGATTTGGGGAAGAAATTCCTCAAACCCTTGACTTTGTATAACTATCTTTTTGTCCCTCCGGGGTCTTATGAATATAATGGTTGTGATTTTGGCTACGTTTTGATTATTTATGGTAATAACATGACTGATTATAACCAAGCTAGTTGCGATCTTGATCCTCAAATCGTACTTGAGTCCGATGAACTCGTTGTCAAGGCCAAAGAAGAGCTCAGTGATATCGCTTACGACAACGCCGATAACGAAGAACCAACTCTCGAGCGTAGTGGTGCACCGTTTGCCATCAACTTAGATCTTTCCG
>NW_018218261.1:0-4268 GCF_001263595.1 Phalaenopsis equestris | reverse complement strand
GGCAATAGTTCAATCCTATTTGATCAATATTTTTTGAAATAGCATCAATTTGATATACTAAAATAGACATTGCATCAGAATTATGAATACTAGCTACTATCTTAGGATTTACCCTTTCAGAGGGTCATTGAAAATTGTTAGTAGTCATATCTTCAATTAAGGAATATGCTTCATCAAAAGGTTTTGACATTAGTGATCCACCCGCAGCAACATCTATAATAGATCTAAGTGATCCAACTAATCCATTATAAAATGTTTGAATTATTAACTAATTTGGTAAAGCATGGTTTGGACATTTTCTAAGAAGATATTTAAATCTTTCCCAGGCTTCATATATCGATTTCCCTTCAAACTGACAAAAAGATGTAATATCATTTCTAAGCTTGGCTGTTTTTGAGGGTCGAAAATATTTAGCAAAGAATTTTTGTGATATTTCTCCCCAAGTTTTGATAGATCCAGGTGTGAATGAATTTAACCAAGCTTTAACTTTATCCCTTAATGAAAAAGGAAAAAGTCTAAGCCTAACAACATCATTAGACACTCCGTCATATTTAAAAGTAGCACAAATTTCAAGAAAACTAGCAAGATGTAAGTTTGGATCTTTAGTAGGTGTTCCTCCAAATTGTTTATTTTGTACCATTTAGATAATAGCAGGTTTAAGCTCAAATGAAAATGAATTAACGCAACATCAGGATTTTGAATAGTCAAATTAAGTTCATCTGCTGTCTGATTAGCATAATCTTTTAAACGACTTTGTCAATTTTTATTTATTTGATTATTTGAGTTATTTGCCATTTCATTTAAATTTTTAGTTTCTTTTTGTTGTTCTCAAATTTTTCTAATACTATGCTCCAATTTTGAATCGTAAGGTAATAAACCTTCATATCCAATATTTCGCATAAACAAATATAATAAGCAAAGTAAAATTTCTTGAAAATAACTCTTAATTAAAAATATGTTTTCTTTTTGGATTTTTTTATTTTTGATATATATATATATATTTATATTTATATAATTTTTTCTAAATTTCTTAATTTACCAAATCTATTTAATTTACCGTTACCTTCCCCGGTAACGGCGCCAAAAACTTGATCCTGGAAAATATAGTTGTGTAAAAATTATAAAGTTGACTCCACTATGCAACTGTGCCAAAATCTTGATGCAATATTTTATGAATAAGAAATTTAAGCAATTAATATTGGGATTCTATGCAAGTATAAGTATCGTTATCAAGTAATAAAGGACTTTCTATTTAAGCCTCAAATATCGATCCCACGAGGAAGGTTTAAATTTGAAATGATAAATTTACTAGCAAATTCATAGAAAGTCAAAATGAAATTACTGTTACTAATTTTAAATGTTGAAATATTAACAAAACTAAATTACTTGACTATTAGCAAAACTAAAATGCAAAGTTTAAACTGTAACTACTGAACTACTAAACTATGTTTATGTAATGAAGATTTCTTATGTGAAAAAGCATCTTTCCCACTACTATGAGTTTTGGTGAAATGAGATAAGATAAATGGTTATAATATATATTATGCCAAATAGGAGCAGTTTTAATTCTCTAACCTGATACAGTGTTATAGAAAATCATTGGTTAATCCCAAGTTTAGTTGCTAAATCCGTGGCTAGGCTAGGAGGATACTGGCTCCCACTCCATAGCTCCCACTTCCCTTCACCTGAAGGTTAACTCTCACTTTAGTTTTTAAACACTAAGACCGAATTGGGGATTTTAGTCTGTCAACCTAAAAATCTCCACTTCTACACCCAATAAAGTATATTTCCCTATTTATTTGCACTTAATTCCATGAACGAATTTCTTCTTCATGGAATCAAATGTGATCCTCACTCTGTTGTAGAACTCATGCTCCATTTCCTAGAACATATTTTTCACAACACATTTTAACAATTCAGTTAGCCAGATCAAAAAGTAAATTTAAGTTCGGAGTTGAAAAATCATCATAATTTATTTTATATTTTAATATTGGCACATCCATATTATCTCTTCATTTCACCATATCTCAGAGTAGGGAGAACGATAAAGGAAACTACTTAGACTTAATGAGAAAGATACAAAAAAACACAAATTTCATATATAAAAGAAAGTTCATACAATACTCATAAATAAATAACACTTATCTGAAACTCTTTCTAAAAGCAAATCCCTTGTAGTCTTTTCTAGGAAATCTAAGAAGACAAAATCTCTCACTTTTCTCCTTCTCCAACACTTCTAGACAAAGATTACACTTAATCTCACCACAAAACTCTAAATTATAAAAAAAATGGACAGTAAAATGGTTGTGGAACGAAGATGAGGGGTGTATGGTGTGTAGAAAGTTGAATTGGGATGTAGAGATGTCAAAAAGAGTCTCTTTCTGATCAATTTTGGCCCTAAATAAAGCCTAGAGTCTGTTCTCCAATAGGTGCCTCCAAAAACTCTTCAAAAAGTGTCAAAATTTGTTGAATCTTCTAGAAACCAGGGCTGAACCAACATTGGCACCGTCAACGCCATTCTGGCACCGTCGGCGCCAGTGTTCATTTAATTATTGTGCTGCTCTCTGTCAAACAGCACCGTCGGCACAGCTTCTGGCGCCGCTAGCGCTGAGTAAAATTCACCATATGATCTATTGGTCTATGCCGTCATAGCTACTCTTGGTGCCATCGGCGCTGAGTATTTCTCAAAAATGTCATTTTAACTCTAAATTCCATCATTTTTGCTTCTTTTTTTGCTTCAAGTCCTAGAAATTAACAACTTGCAAGAAACCATAAAAATACCTTCCATTAAAGTATAATATTAGTACAATATTACCAACAATGAGTATAAAATATGGGTCTAAAAATGCATATATTTTTGGTGTATCGAAACTCCATCTCAGAGCAAATCTTTTGTAGCGTCTCTTAGAAGATGTAGGAAGAAGAAATCTCTCACTTCTCTCCCTCTCTAACACTCCTAAAGAAGAATTGACAATTAAACTCACCATAAACACTCAAAACCATAAAGAAATAAATGACTAATGAACTCTAAGTGGTTGTGGGGAATGTTGAATAGCATGGAAGAGAGTGGAAAGCGGTTAAAGGGGGGTCTTTTCTGATCAATTTCCACTCTAAATAGAGCCTAATGTTGGTTTTCCAATAGGTGCTTCCAAAAACTCTTCAAAAAGCATCCAAATTTGTTGAATTTTCTAGAAACAGGTCTTACACTGACATTGGAGCCATCGACACCAATTTTTACGCCGTCGATGCAAATTTTGGCGCCGTCGACACCAGTGGCCCGTGACTCTCTGTTAAATGGTGTCGTTGGCACTGCTCCTGGCACCGTCAGCGCTGAGGATAGTCTGGCCTTTATTTTGTAGATCTACACTATCAGCGTCCATCCTGGCGCCGTCGGCCCTGAGTATTTCTTCAAAAACACCATTTTGACTCTAAATGTCATCCTTTTTGCTTCATTTTTGCTTCTAGTCTTAAAAATTGACAACCTACAATAAAAAATGAAAAACACCTTCCTTTATAGCGCAATATCACCAAAAATGAGTATAAAATATGGGTCTAAAAATGCATATATTTTTGGTGTATTAGTCATCCATTACATAAGTCTTAGCTTCAAATAAAAAATTCTTCTTCTATTGTTATGTCATTCCATTAGGTATAATATCACTAAAAATAAGGTTCACAATGTCAGCATACCATAGAACACGCCACTCATTAACATTGAACAATTCCTCATCTAGAAAAATTTCATTAATTTCTTTTTCAAAACATAGTGGGTTTTCTAATTCAAGCCTGAACAGATAATCAACAATTTGATTCTTAACTCCCTTTCTATCTACTATCTCAAAGTCAAATTCTTACAAAAGAAGAATTCATCTTATAAGTCTAGGTTTTGCATCCTTTTTTTCATTAAATATTTAATAGCAAAATGATAAGTATGCAAAATACATGTAGTTTCAATTAAGTACGATATAAATTTATCAAAAGCATATACTACTACTAATAACTCTTTCTCAGTTGTGATAAAATTAATTTGAGCTTCATTAATAGTTCTACTAATGTAGTAGATTACTTTATCCTAAAACAGCTCCAATATCATATTCACTTTAAAATTCTCTTTCTTAACAACTTCCTTCATAACAAGATTTAATCTCCTTTGAGGATCAGCCTTGAGTTTGCAGTTCTCTTCCATATGATTTCTATGTATACAAATTGAAGGGCTAATTTCTTTTATATCAGCAATTGTTTATCAAAAGGCTTTCTTATAACTTTTC
>NW_018218260.1:0-2382 GCF_001263595.1 Phalaenopsis equestris | reverse complement strand
TGTTCATCAGGGAAACTGTCTGTAATTTTATTGTCTGCCTTAGATAATTCATGGTTTTCTAATCTTGACAGATGATCAACAATTTAATTATTAGTTCTCTTTCTATCAATAACCACAAGATGAAATTCTTGCTTCAAAAGTATCCATCTAATTAACCTTGGTTTGGCATCCTTCTTTTGCATCAAATATTTAATAGCAGAATGATCAGTGTGCACAACACATTGAGCTCCAATTAAATAAGATATAAATTTCTCTACAACATATACAATGGCCTGTAACTCATTTTCAGTAACAGTATAGTTAATTTATGCATCATTAAGAGTTTTACTAGAATACTATATAACATTAAAAATATTTTCATACCTTTATCTAAGAACAACTCCAATAGCATAATCACTAGCATCACACATCAGTTCAAATGGTTTCTCCCAGTTAGGTGAAAATATAATGGGGACTGTGATTAATTTTTTCTTTAATAACTGAAAGTAAATTCAAATTTCTTATTCTTTTCTAAAAGTTGGCATAGAGGTTTAGTAACTTTTGAGAAATCTTTAATAAAACGCCTCTAAAAACCAACATGTCCAAGAAAGCTTCTAACCTCTCTCACATTAGTAGGAGGTGTTAGTTTATATATAACTTGGATTTTTGCAGGGTCTGTTTCCATACCATCTTCTGAAATTTTATGCCCTGACACAATTCCTCCTACAAAATTTCTCCTGCAACCATAAATTGACATTTCTCCCAATTTAGAACTAAATTAGTTCATTGGCATAACTCTAAAACTTTTTCAAGGTATTCTAAGCATGCGTCAAATGATGTTCCAAATACAGAGAAATCATCCATAAATACTTCCAATCCATCGTTAATTAACTTACTAAAAATGGACATCATACATCTTTGTAATGTTGCATGTGCATTACATAATCCGAAAGACATTCTTCTAAAATCAAAAGTTCCAAAAGGACTAGTAAATGTTGTCTTTTCTTAATCCTCAGGAGCAATAGATGATGGTAACTGGTATATCCATCTAAAAAGCAAAAATAAATGTGTCCAACAAGTTTATCTACTATTTGATCTAGGAAGGGTAGAGGAAAATGATCTTTCCTGGTGGCAATGTTTAATTTTCTATAATCAATGCATATGCGCCGCCCAGTGACTTGTCTGATAGGTATTAATTCATTATTTTCTTTTGTTTCAATAGTCATTCCTCGTTTCTTGGGTACACAATGAATGTACACAATGAATTGGACTTACCCATGCACTATCTGAAATAGGATATATAATTCCAGTGTCTAACAATTTCAAAATTTTCTTTTTTACTACTTTCATTATCCTCCTTTATGGATCAACTCTTGGTTTATATTGTTCATCTAATATAATTTTGTGCATACAGATCGAAGGACTGATTCCTTTAATATCCGCTAAGGTCCAACCAAAATCTTTCTTAAATATTTCTTATATCTTTTCAATGTATCTAACAGTTTTTATTATTGTAAATCATTTAATTCTGAAGATACAATAACAGGTAATGTAAATGAGTCTCCCAAAAACACATACTTCAAGTATTTAGGTAATGTTTTCAACTCAAGATCATATAGTTTAATAATTGATGGAAATAGATTCTTATCAGCATTTTTTGTAATATCCAACATCTCAAATTTTTCCTGAACATAATCTAATTCTTCATTTTTCTAATTTGTCCAGAATAATTTCATCATTTTCTTCAAATTGTTCTTCAAAATGCTCTTCTTTTTCAAAATAGTTTTTATTTTCAAAATTTTCTTTAAAATGTTCATTCAGTAGATGTTCAATAAGTTCCATGCAAAAACATTCATTATCTCTCTCATTAGCAGGGTATTTCATAGATTTTGCAATGTTAAAAGTTACTTCTTGATCATTTACTCTCATAGTTAATTCTCCTTTTTGAACATCTATCATAGCTTTTCCAGTAGCTAAAAATGGTCTCCCTAAAATGATAGGTATTTCTTTATCTTCCTGCATATCTAAAATAATGAAATCCACAGGAAAGATAAATTTGTCAAATTTTACTAACACATCTTCTATAACTCCCTTAGAATATGTAACTGATTGATCTGCTAATTGTAGAGTTACGGAAGTACGTGAGACTTCTCCTAACCCTAGTATTTTGAAAATTAATAGAGGCATAAGGTTAATGCTGGCTCCCAATTCACATAAAGCTCTTCCATAGAATTTTTCACCGATAGCACACGGTATAGTGAAACTACCAGGGTCTTTTAATTTTTCAAGAAGCTTTTTCTAACTAATTGTACTACACTCTTTGCTAAGTGCAACAGTTTTGTTATCCGTGAACTTTCTTTTTTTTTTAAGCATATCTTTCATAAATTTCACATAATTGGGCAT
>NW_018218259.1:0-2805 GCF_001263595.1 Phalaenopsis equestris | reverse complement strand
GAGCCATGAAGCCCGTAACCTTGCTCCTACCATCAGATTTGGAGCCGGGTTTGAGGATCTCGAGGTCATCCTAGGGAAAGCCCCATTTGTAGTAATGAAGATCGCTCCTCCAGAAATACAGAAGCCGTCTGTAGAATTTAACCTGAACTGCCTTCAAGACTTCCCTACCTACAAGAAATCTAAAACTACTGCCATCACGACACCATCCAAACCTACTAGCCCTCTACTGCTAAGGGGGAAGAAGTGATGATTAATGAGGATCCAACTGAGGGATTAACTGTCCCACCACCCGTGTTTGAAATCGGATCAAGCTTGAAAACTGTGCCGCTGACCCAAACTCAAAGGAGGAACCGTAATAGAAAAGTTAGAAGGGTCACTAAAGCCCAGACTCCCATCCAGACTCCCATGGAGACACCCATTGAGGAGGAGCCTCATCAAGTTGAAGAAATATTACCGAAAATATATCCACTCGTGCAAGGAAGTAGATTCCATCCTCTGACAGATACCAAGGGATATGAGAGTATCCGAATGATCGATGCCGCATTACCATCACTTCATGGACATGATGAGGAGAGAAATAAGTTCACTCCTATCACTCGAGTTAGTGCAGTTTTCAGAAGGCTTGCTACCATAGAAGGATGTTCGGTTAGCGAGTTACTTAAACGAGTGTGAGATGCAATTTCTCTCGCATGAAGAAGGAAATTTTGAAGGGCGTCAAATCCGCTAGACAGTCCCACAAGATAGCTGGAGTGTCACTTACCCGCATCCCCATTTGGTTTTGTCTAGGGAACAGAGTTGATACCGAAGTGATTACTACTGATTATACTGCTACTAGGACCGTTGTCCATCAACCAGTTAAGTCGAGACTGGGTCAAAAGATCTTACCTGTCACCCATTATGGAGACATTCCTACAATCCTAAAAGCAAAGAAAAGACGCTTACCTGGCACTGTAGTCGGTCTACACCACGGGGAGCATACTTTCCTTCTACATACCGATGTTTCTACTAAGACGCTTTGTCTTGAGACATCATAGTTGAAAAAGGAAAAGGTAAGGGTATCTAAGGTCGCTGCACCGATACAGTTCAGTGAGCCTGCAGAACAGGAAGTGAAACCAGTGTCTGAAATAGCTGACATCATCGCGACAATAGCCAGCGAGATGGAGGAGCAAATAGAGGATGTCCATTAGGGTCCTCCAGATCTTAAAGAAATCAAGGAATCAATAATTAAAGAGAAAGTTAAGAAACTCAGGATCGAGATTTTTGAGTTAGCTCGAGACATGGAGTTTCCGTTGAAAATTTTTATTACCATGATTACTTGGAGGAGAATTTCATGGATGTCCATGTGATCAAAACTAGAGTCACCACATCTGCGCGCGAGGATCAATCCAACACCGAAGAGAACACCGTGGATGAGCTGCGTAGGGTTATCCTCCTAAAGGGTGAGCAAGTCAGTCTACTGGAGAAAAGAATAGAAGAAATGACTGCAGTTATGACCACATGGCCACCATTCCATTCAGAGGCAATCACAAGCACCGCAATTGGCTTCTCTAGAGATTAATCAGCCAGAAATCATACACATTATAGATGAAAGAAGAGAGGCTATTTCAGCTAACAAAGATGAGTAACTGAAGAAAGATTCCCCACCATTCAGAGGCAATCACATGCACCACAATTGGCTTCTCCAGAGATTAATCAGTCAGAAATCATACACATTATAGATGATAGAAGAGAGGCTATTTCAGCTAACAAAGACGAGTAACTGAAGAAAGATTCCCCATCAAGTGCCATGCTAGAAAAGGAGTTCAAGCAAATGGTTGAACAAGCGCGGGATGCCTTAGCCCAATCCAAGGGCAGTGCATCAATTTTGAAGGGTAGACCTGACCCGGAGGAGTTTGATGCCGTGCCTTTCCCAAAGGGATTTGTGGGCCCAAACTTCAATATATTCAATGGGACTGAAAATCCCAAACAGCACATAGTACACTTTTGAGCCATCTGTGGCAACACTAGAAATAATGAAGCTCTACTCCGCCAACAATTCATCAGCAGCTTGTCAAGAATTGCTTTCCACTGGTACGCTGACTTTCCCAACTGGTCAGTTAAAACATTTTCCGAATTGGAACAATTGGAACAACTATTAGAACAGTATTTTGTGAAAACATTTGTTGGGGCACAACACCATGTGTCTATGGGAGAGCTCATGATGGGAAAGCAAAAGCCTAGTGAAACCTTGGTAGACTATATTTTGAGCTAGAGAAACTTTAGCATGAAATGCGAACTTCAGCTACAGGAACATCATGCGATTGAAATTCTACTCAAGAGCATTCATGGGCCAGTAGCCAGTAGTACCAGTAGTATTCATGCTTAAGGGACTCACCATCAAGTCCTTTGAGAAGCTACTCAGTAAAGCCAGCAGTCTTCAAGAAGAAATAAAGAACATGGAGCCACATGAAAAGGTTAAAGTGGTCAGAGTGTTCGAGAAGAAATCAGGAGTAGTGGTGACCGCCGACAAAGGAAAGTAGCCGATAAAGATATATACAGAAGAGCATCACCAGTCTTCGTCAAAGTCCTCTCAAAAATAGAATAGTCAATCCAGCCAGCGGCCACCTCAAGTGGGATCACCTCGAACAAGGGATAAAAGAATATCCCTATCAGAGCGACAGAAAATTGTGTATTATTTCAAGGATGAAGCTATACCTAAAATATTCAGGAGTCTGATGACGAAGCCAAAATTCAAACTACCAGATCCAAAGAAGTCAAGAGGTGGATAAGGAGAATGAATCAAATTATTGCCCATACCACCGGTGC
>NW_018218258.1:15943-16445 GCF_001263595.1 Phalaenopsis equestris | reverse complement strand
AAAATACCCCTCTTGAGCTCAAAATCCCAAAAATTACCAAAAAAACCCAATAAATCCCAATTAATCCTAATTTCATTTCTCTCAACTACCACATAACCCAATTTGGCCAATTTGACCATCTTCAACCAAAACTCCCCAAATTGCCCTTTAAAGACACAAATTTCCCCAAATCCAACTCATTCCATTCCTAAACTCAAATTCACTTTTTACATGACCAAACTAAACCAAATCCAAGCTCAATTGGTCCATGATTTGAGCCCAATTTTGATTTGGGTCAAAACCCCAATTTTGACCATATGACATAATCTCACCAAATTGAACCCATGGAGTAGTCAATTGGCGCCAATTAATGTTGAGAAATCTTTATAACAATCATATACATCAAAATCAACCATCAATTGACCTTGGTGAAGCCTCAAATCCATTTGATTTTGGCCTAAATCCAAAATTCCCAAATTTAGCCCCAAATTGGCTAAGTCCCCAAATTTCACCCAATTGATTG
>NW_018218258.1:9996-12059 GCF_001263595.1 Phalaenopsis equestris | reverse complement strand
GATTCTATAATAAAATGTTCCAAATTTGAACCAATCCCCTTTCACACTTTTGTGTCCAATTTTGTTGAAGAGTCTTACCCTTTGAAATTTCTTGAAGATAATATTTCCTGATTTTTATCGAGAGTCTTCTTAGGTGACTTTAGTCATTTAAGATGTAATTGACTATAGGGGTTTGCCCTTAAAAAAATCAAGTCCAAACCCAGCTATTTAATCCTTTATATTAAATAGGGGAACTTGTCGGCAAATACAAAGGTTTCGCAGACCAAACGGACGTCATACTTTCCTTAGTTTATTTGATCGAGCCTCATCCTCAATTCTTGTGTTTATCCTTCGGGATAGATACAGGACTTGAGGTACAGTGCTCTTTCATTTTTAAATATGAAAAATATGAGGTCAATTTGATTTCATACTTCCACGTCCTTGAGAAGCAGGCGACAGGATTTTGATTCCAACGACCAACAGCTTCTTACGGGCAACCCCACAAACCAACACCCCGAAATAACGCTGACATGCCCCTGCTACATTTCAAAGATGTATGTTGATAATTTTTTGTGATTTAATTGAAAGAGAAATTGAAGTATTCATGAATGTTTTTTTAGTGTTTGAAACTTCATTTGACTCATGTTTAGAATATTTATCAAAAGTTCTTAAGCACTGCGAAGAAACAAATTTAGTCCTTAATTGGGAAAAATGCCAATTTATAGTAGTAGGAGGAATTGTATTAGGACATAAAAGATTGGAAAATTGTATGGAAGTAGATCTTACTAAAATTCAAGTGATCGCTAATTTACCCTATCAAACAAATGTAAGGGAAATTAGGAGTTTTTTAAGACATACTGGATTCTACGGGTGATATATTAAAGACTTTTCAAAAGTTTCTAAGCCTTTATGTCATTTAATGGAGAAAGATGAAATTTTCAACTTTGATGAAGAATGCCTTAAATCTTTTGAGTTATTAAAAGAGAAATTAGTCACTGCATCAATTATAGTTTCATCAAATTAGAGAAAACCTTTTGAACTGATGTGTCATTCTAGTGATTATGCTATTGGAGTTATTTTAGGACAAAGATATGATTAAATTTTCAAGGTAATTTACTATACTAGTAAAACTCTTAATGAAACCCAAATTAATTATACAACAACTGAAAAAGAGTTATTAGTAATAGTATATGTCTTTGATAAATTTAGATCATATTTAATTTGAACTCATGTCGTAGTGCATACAGATCATTTGGTTATAAAGTACCTAATGAAAAAGAAGGATTCTAAACCTAGACTTATAAGATAGATTCTTCTTTTACAAGAATTTGATTTTATAATAGTAGATAGGAAGGGAACTGAAAATCAAATTGCTAATCATTTGTCCAAGCTTGAGTAAGAAAAACCACTCTATTTTGAAAATGAAATTAATAAACATTTTTCAAATGAAAAACTGTTCAAAATTAATGAGCGACATGTTTTGTGGTATGTCGACATTGTAAAATTTCTTGTTGATGATATTATACCCTATGGAATGACATACCAACAAAAGAGAAAATTTATTTCTGAAGCTAAGACTTATTATTGGGATGAGCCATTTTTATATAAATAAGGAAAGGATCTTATTATTCGAAGATGTGTACCGTTAGAAGAGACCTATGAAATTATCGAAAAATGTCATAATTCTGATTTTGGAGGACATTTTGGTGTTGATAAAACAACATACAAATTTTTACAATCTAGAGTTTATTGGCCTACTATCTTTAGAGATATTAATGCTTATATCAAAACTTGTGATAGATTTCAATGAGAAAGCAATATTTCTAGAAGAAATGAGATGCCCATCAATTATATACTAGAAGTTGAAATATTTGATGTTTGGGGATTAGATTTCATGGGACCATTTATATCATCTTTCGGAAATTTTTATATACTGTTAGCAGTGGACTATGTATCTGATAGTCACTTTATATATGCTTAAAAATATAAGTATTTAATAGTGCTGCTAAAAGATTTAATTCCTCAGCAAATGTACCAAATCTTAATAACAGTTTTAGATTCGATAAAGATTGATGTATAAAATA
>NW_018218258.1:6995-9448 GCF_001263595.1 Phalaenopsis equestris | reverse complement strand
ACATCTACACATCAGTACCCAAACGATAGGACCGAATTGGGTATTTTAGTCTGTTACTCTAAAATTTCCAATTCTACGCCTAATAGTAATATTTTCCTATTTATTTGCACCCAACTTCCAAGGGCTTTGACCTCCCTGAATCTTGGATGTAATCTTCACTTTAGTTTTAAAACTCAACATATTTTAACAAATCAATTGGCTGGATTGAAAGTAAATTTAGATTAAAGTAAAAAGATCATCATAATTTCTTAAATATTTTCATGGCTTCACCCATTCAGATCACCATTTCACAAATCTCCAGACAAGGAGAAAGACAAAGAAAACTACTCAGATCTCATGGGGAAAACACAACAAAACTCGAAATTCATATATAAAAGCAAAGTCAAACAAACTACAGCATGAAGAAAACTCCTCGCAGTTCCTCTGAATCTCTTCCTTTCTTTACAGCACACAGAATTCCTCTTCAAAGCAACAAGGAGGAAGAAATCTCTCACTTTCCCTCCACTCTTACATTCTCTCGAAGAATTCCTAACAATTTTGACACTTTAGTAAATTCTCTATACACTAATGGAACACCTCTAACCTTCAGGACCTCTAGCGTCTCCTCAACTTTTGGCCAAAATATTCTTTTAATGTTCTGGATGAGTTTTTCCAAGAGTTGCCTAAGCATCCCTCCAAAATTCATCCTCATCCAAAGCCTGGTTGGTCATAACCGCCGATCTCACCGTCGATGGCCTCACTAAATGAATTAATTCTGGAGTCTCGGGAAAATCTCGTCGTCGGCGCCCTAGTTCATTTCTTCACATTTTGGTCCTTTTCGCTCCAAATTCTCTCTTTTTTGCATCTTTTTTTTTGGTCCTTTCCACTCCAAATTCGCTCCTTTTTTCATCTTTTTGCACCAATGACCCTAATTCATCATTCCTGCAATAAAACATCAAAAATACTTTTTTTTAAAGTGCAATATCATAAAAAAATAATGTAAAAAAGGTATGAAAATCTCAACATATTTTTCTTTGGTCAGTATCCAAATGGAGAGAAGCTATTGCTTTACCTCGGCATGATGCTCAAAGTGTTGCAAAGTTTTTCAAATGAATATATTTTGTAGATTTGGAATACCGAGAGTTATCATAACTGATGGGGGAAGTCATTTTAGAAATGCTATAATGGAGAAATTATTAAGAAAATATCATATAAATCATAGAGTTGCTACTGCTTATCATCCTCAGACAAGTGGTTTGGCTGAACTATCCAATCAAGAAATTAAAAGAATTATGGAAAAATTTGTAAATCCAAAAAAAATCGAACTTGACTATGCTTTGTGGGCTTATAGGATTGCATACATAACTCCTATAAGAATGTCCCCATATAGGCTAATATTTGGGAAAGTTTGTCACTTACTAGTTGAACTTGAGCATAAAGCATATTGGGCAATTAAAGAGTTCAATCATAATTTGAAAGATACTGGTGAGAAAAGATTATCGTAATTAAATGAGCCTAAAGAGATAAGGAATGAATCTTATGAGAGTGCTAAGATTTACAAAGAAAAGATGAAGGTGTGGCATGATCAAAAGATTCTTACTAAAAATTTTTAGCCAGGGCAAAAAGTTCTGCTATATAATGCAAGGTTAAGGTTATTTTTAGGGAAACTTAAGTCCAGGTGGATGAGTCTATTTATCGTGATGAAATTTTATCCTTATGGCTCTATGTATATTAAGGATCCCAAAAATGATAAAGTGTTTAAAGTGAACGAATGGTCATAGACTGAAACCTTATTTTGTAGGGGATAAACGTAAATTTAATGATCGAATGATGTTGGGTTAACCAGAATAAGCATTGGTTACGTCGGGCTGACGACGTAAAATCAAACGTTTTGTGGGAGGCAACCCATAGTTATCAGTGTGTTTTGCTTTGAATGTTGTTTGCGTGTGATTAAGAAAATTTGGGGTAGTATTTTTTAGACTATTTCTTATTACATTTCTTGTTAGTAATGATTTTAAGACTTTATTTAGTGATCTAGACATGCTAGAAATAGAATTTGGACATTAAGTTGACTAGTGCAAAATTGAGCACTGGCGCTTAAGTGCTAATATTCGACGCTTAAGCACAGCAGTTAAAAATCATGTGCAAAATTCAAATTTTAGAAGGTTTAAAAACCAATTGTTTTTTAACAACGTGCCAAGGTAGTTCCAAGATTTGCCTAGAAGTTATTTGAATGATTTAGGCCTATAAATAGAAGGATTTTGTAAAGGAGTTTCACCCCAAATCATCTTTAGCCCTAAAAGTCTAAAAGAGAGAGATTTTGATAAGATGTCTTCATGGGAGATGGATTTGAAGAAGAAGAAATAGACCATGAGGAAGAAATTCATTAGTCAAAGTGCACAAGAGATGTAGAATGATTTCTTAGCCTTTATTATCGAAGGAATATCAGAAAAGATCAACAAAATTGAGAATAG
>NW_018218258.1:1853-6861 GCF_001263595.1 Phalaenopsis equestris | reverse complement strand
AGAATATTATCAGAGCCCGTCACCCCCGTCCGTTTTATCAACTTTATATTATGATTGCCCCAGGAGAGACTAATGAAAGACCGGAGTTTGTCCCACCAATTGAAGAGTGAAATTAAGTTCCATGTTTGAGTATGTTTGTTTGGATTCATTGTGTTTACGTGTTAGTGTTTATTTTTAGTGTTTATTACTTTTATGTGTTAATTGTTTAAGTTTGTTAAGTGTTTGTAATTAGAAGATTTTTTTATCCGAGACTATTTAGAGTGAGAATTAAGTATTATATGTGCTTGTACTAGTTTGTGAATGATGTATATGTTTTTTTTTTTGTGAAAATTAGTGTTATTTTTGTCTCGAATTGAATTGAGTTATATGGGAGAATTTAGAGAGAGAGGAGAGTTGTAGGAGTTACAGACCAGATAGGTGTGGTATACTTAGGCTAATAGTGCATTTTACTTAAATTTAAAAATCTAAAAAATCATGCATTGGCGCCTAAGCGCCACATTCTCATGCTTATGGCAATGTAACCCGAGAGGCAGGCGCCTAAGCACCACTTACCTGTGCTTAAGTTTCGGTTCACGAAAGCCAGTTTGCGAACGGTTAAAAGTGAAAATTAAACTCGAAAATTGCCATTTTCACCCTTGTTGTCATCTTCTTCCTCTCGAGTTCGCTATTTGGAGAGGTAGAGCAAACCATTAAGTGGAGATTTCTTGGTGGAATTGAGCAAAATTTGTTAGATTTGGATTTCTTAAGGTAAGAGCTTTAAAATTTTGGATTTTCACCATGTATTTTGAGTACATTTAGAAGAACCCAAAAATCACTATTCATGGTGAAAAATGAGGAAAAATCTATGGAAATTGCATAGGAAGTGTAGTTTATACTTATAGGAGTTAAGTTTAGTGGATTAGACTTAATTTTTGAAGTTATTGTGGAATTTTATGAAATTTGTATAATGACACCAAGAATAAAGAGGAGCAAAGGAAAAGTCCACTTTGATTCGAGCAAATTTGTGACTTCAAAATCTCAAGATAGGTACAGTGATGCTTTGCAATCTCGAAAGGTTATCCAGGAGTGTTATTTCAAAAATCTAGGTGGATCTGTAGAAGATTTAATCATTCATCGACAGTGGGAACGATTCTGTTATTTTTCTATTGTGGCAATTATTTCTGTAGTTCGGGAGTTTTATGCAAACCTCCCTGAAGCTGAAGAGGATCAAGTCATGGTTTGAGGAAAAGTGGTACCTTTTTCACTAGAGGTAATCAATATGTTTTACCAATTGCCACCTGAGACTTTGTGTTTTTTACGTAAACTATAGACCGACTGAGACGGAGCTAGATGAGATTATTTCTTATTTGACTGTTGGAAGAGGACTCTGGAAGATCATAAAAGAGAGGAGAGTCAACTTTGCCACGTCAAAGTTAAGTGCACCATCCAAGCAATGACACTATTTTTTTTCTGCCCATCTATTACCTATAAATCATCTTAATGAAGTTACCAGAGAGAGAGCGATGTTATATTATTGTATCCAGGAAGGAAAGCTCAACAACATTGGAGCTTTGATTTATCAAACTTTCATCAGTTCTGCCACTAGCGCTACAACTGTAGGTCTAGGATTTTCTTCCTTGATCTTTTCTTTATGTGAGCAAGCGAGAGTGAGATATGATAGCTGGGGCTGGGAGAAAGTATTATTAACTCTAAAGTCAATAACAAGTGTTAATGTAAAGTCATATTCAGAGCATTCTATTTTTGGCTAGAGAGGAGGTTTTTCAAAGAGCTATGGAATGGCAACGTCTGCTGCTTCTACATCTAATCCATCTACCTCAAGACCATCTACTTCTAGAGGTGAGTCCACGGAAACTCAAAGTCAATTATTATAGAGAACGATGGATAATATCAACTATACCATCGATAAGGTACAAAATTTAGAGCTTTTTGCAGATCATTTTGATGGGTATAATAGAAGAAAAAGTTATTATGAAGAGAAATTTCATTCATCTCTGGAAAACCCCATTAGGAGTAACCCAGGAGTGGAATTTCCTCCATATCCTAGATACCCTGATTATGAGTCTACAAATGTATGGAATAGCAGTGATTTTGAAGATGATGGGGAGGAGGACTAATTTTTTTTTATGTTTATAATATGTGTTAGACTATGTGCTATGGACTTGAGACTTGTGATGTGTTGTTTATTTTTATGTTTGGACTTGCAACATGTGATGTGATGTGTTTTTATGTTTTGGACTTGAGACATGTATGTTTGTGTATTGGTTTGGACTTTGTGATGTGTGAGACTTTCATTTTATTTAATTGTATTATGATGTTGTGTTTTGTTAGTAGTTTGTTTTAAAATTCTAGGGTAGCAATTGTTGTTTTGTGTTGATTAATGTGTTAGTTAGTTAGAATTGAACTTATTTCTATGTCTTGTGAAAAGTTGAAAATCTTGATAACTTTACTTTTAAATTTTTTTAGAAATTGCTACCCAATATTTCTCTTTTATCTTGTTCGTGTGTTTGTTCTTATGTTTAGACTATGAAATCAAAGTTAATGTGTTTGTTTGTTTTTATGCTGTACCCACTACTTAGAAGTCTAATGAATCTCTACATGATGAATTAAAGTTAAAATGATAGAAAATTGATCAAAACTTAATTTTACTCTTGTTTTTAGTTTTACACTTGTATATTTAGGATATAAAAATTCCTATAAGCATGTTATTTTAATTTTCATTTCTGTTTATTTATATCTGTTGTTAAACTATTTAAATCTTATTAAAATCTTAAGTTTGAGGGGAATGAAAAATATTTTCAAAACTTGAATTTTATTTGTTCTCAAATGTGCTACAAGTGAATTTGATTTGAAAAGAAAAATGATCTTGTATATGAAGTTATATTAGGGAAGCAAATTTTGATTATAGAAATGAGTAAGAAAATTTAGTTAAAATTTAAAATTTTGAGTAATGAAGAAAAAACTTTCAGTTAAAAGTTTTTAATGTAGAAAATGTTAAATATAGTGTAACTTGCTTTAGTAAGAAAAATTGTATTTTTGAAAAATTTTGAAAATTTAGACTTTTATTTTAATACTTAAATTTCTTTTATTAAAAATAATTTTCAAAACTATTATTATATTTATAAGTAAAAGATTTACATCAGGACTTTGCTTTAGGAAAGGAGAAGTGCCAAATCAAAAATTGTAAGGGAGGAGAAGCTTAAGAATTTGTGCCAAATCACAAATTGGTTCCACATTTGATCTTTTTAAAGTGTAAGACTTAAGAAACTCTTATGCTTAAGGATATCATGTAGTAAGTAAAATTATTCTTAATAAAAATTTTTAAGTGGAGATAATAAAAGGACTAAATTCTAAATTAGGAAAATCTACAATATTTTTGAATTAGATAGGAACTCATATGTTGATGTTTCTTAACATTAAAAATTTGTAAACCTTAAGTTAGTCTCATTTACTGAATATATTTTTCTAAATTGGACTACTATATTTCTAAATCTAAATTTTAGTAACTTCTAAACAAACTCATATACATATTATACTTATTTAGTTTTTAAAGATTGAAGTGTCACTTAAGGACAAGTAACATTTTATGTTTGGTGAATTTTGATACATCTAAATATATATTATTTTTAGACACATTTTTATACCTATTTTTGAGATATTGCGCTTTAATGGAAGATATTTGTGTGTTTTTATTTCAGGAACAAGTAAAAAGTTGGAAAATGCTAAAAAGGGAGAAAGAGGATCAAATTTGGAGCAAAAATGTGAAATTTGTAAAAAAGTGTTTTGGCGCCTAAGCACCAGATCCGGCGCTTAAGCGCCAGGGAATCATGGAAGGTCGCGCCTAATTGTCCCTGCGCTTAAGAGAAGACCGCATCTAAGCGCCAGAGTCAATTATTTGGCGGTTTTCTTCATTTAGCCAAATTTTGAAGAGTTATTTGCGACATTTATTGGCTAAAGAGAGTGGTTATGACCACTAGGAACAAAAATATAATTAAAAGACTTGTGAAATAAGACATTCTTTGAAGGATATATCAAATTTGGACACATTTTGAAGAGTTATTTTTAATTGAGATTTCTTGTTGGTTTGACAATGATTTCTACTTTTAAACTAAAGTGTGATTTTGTTTTCTCCATGGATTCTGAGTAGTTTTCTTTATCTTTCTCCTTAAAATGATAAGTAATTAAAGTGTTGGATGGAGTTTGTAGAGAGTATTGATTTTTAATGTTGGAAGAAGTTGTGATGATTTAAATCCATGTACTTCATTTACTTTTTAATTTGGCCTATTCAGATGTTAAAATTTGTTGTGAGAACATGTAATAACCTGGCTGGTATTATTTAAATCAACAATTGGATAGAATCACATGAGGTTGTATGAATGAGAATGTAATTCATATGATTTAGTGCAAATAAATAGGGAAATAATCTTTGAAGGCTGTAGAGTCAGAGGACTTCAAAGTGACAGGTTAGAGCCCCCAACTTGATTTATTATTTTAAGTTCTTATACGGGACGTTAGCCCCCATGTGAAAGGAATCGAGAGAACTCTAGAGTGAGAACTAGTATATTCCCTGCCTAGTCGGTCTTCAAAACTATTCAAACTTTAAATTAACCAATGTTCTTTATAGCATCTCTAGTAAGGGTGGTAAAGAATATTATATATTATTGCTTATATTTGGCACAACATAATTTGCATACTTCCACAATAGAATTTCTATACTTATTACTAATTCATGAAAATGAGAAAGATATTTTCATAAGCTGTGTTTTTCTTTTACATAAACTCAGGTTATGTAGAAGTTGTTATTGTTTTGTCAAAATATCAAAAATACCAAAAAGATTTGAATTTTAATTACTCTTGAATTATCTATAGTTTAAGAAATTATCTTTTTAAAATAGAAGTTTGTTGTTTGAAAGTGCATATTGTGTATTTTTTCTATGGGATCGATATTTGGGGCTTAATCAAAAAGTCATGTATTACTTGATAATGATATGTATACTTGCGTAGTATCTCA
>NW_018218258.1:0-1563 GCF_001263595.1 Phalaenopsis equestris | reverse complement strand
ATATATATATATTAAAGAGTTAAATTCTTTTTTTCTTCATAATCAAGTTTTTGATTTTGCTGCAAAGTAAGGAAATATAACTAAAAATTATAATTAAAGTCATTGTTATACTATTGCATATAAGCAGTATTAGGGATCACCTACACGCCACACAATTTTTTAGTATTTACATATCTGACACCCAAATCTAATATCGCATATGCAGAACTTCAAACACTTGCATATTCTATACTTATTGGAGCATTTATAAACATATCACCCAATCTTTATATGTCTATATATCTAACACAAGCTTTGCTCCTTTATATTTATACCACCCATATCTTATGTCTTTACATTTCTAACACTAGAGAGGTAATGCAGGACTGCAGTTCATCTCATTTTTTATATGAATATTTTTGGAGATCATCAACGTGTTTATATTCATGAAAATTTGAAATTATACGGGCTGATTTAGTGAATATTTGAGATACATGTGGACTATTTTTTGTTTCATTGCCATATTATTTTTTTGGGAAAGTTTAATTGATGATCTTGTGATATTTAAATGCACCTCTTTTATGAGCTAGTTATTTTGGAATGCTTCAGGCATTTGGTTTTTGTGAAGTTTTGTTTTGACTCGTTGGAGTTTTTGGAGGCTTTTATGGTTTTTTTGGGCTACAGCTGGCTTTATATCGTTTTATGATTTGATTGTTTAGTTGGTATCATACTTTCCTTTGTTCTATAATCAGATCCTTAGAAAGTTACAACAAGGTGTTTTGCTTTGATTTGCTGAAGATTGACTTTAAAATCTTGGAGATATTTTGTTTTGATTTGTTGGAGTTGAAATATAGAATTTTCGGCAGAGTTTCTGCTCTGGTCTATTGAAGCTAAAATATGGAATTTTGGAGATTTCCTTCGCTTTGGCTTGCTGAAACCGAACCTTTACATTTGGGGGTTTCTTTGATTTAGTCTGCTGAAACTGAACTTTAAGAAACTTTGAAATTTTCTTTGTTTTTGTTTGTTAGAGAAAACTTCATAATTGGATATTTGAGAAGGTTGTAACTTGTTTGAAGTTGCTTTATACAATGAATCTGGAGATTTCAGCTAGTTTGGTCTCGCTTGTCAAAAATAGAATCTCTTTTGGTTGTATTCACGTTATTGGAATGAATATAAATTAATTAAATGGCTTATAAGTTGAAAGTTATAAGTGGGTCTTTAAATATTCTTTTGGTGGTTACTTTTAAATATGAAATTAATGGTTTGGTTGCATTGAGGCTGCATTGGCTAGCTTTAACTGATGATATTTGGATCTCTCTTTTTTTTAAATTATTTTGTAGCCTTTTAGCTACGGAATCGAGGGCTTTGAGGCTACATTTGTGGGCTATATTTGTAGTCGTTGCATAGGTTCAGTCTCTTGTCGATTACCGGTACAGAGCTAAGGAGTTCCCTCCTGAGTTAGGTTTAGTAGGGCACCATTCTAGTTGAGTGACGGACTCTATGCATTCGAGTGACCGATAGTAGCTTTCGACGTCCCTCGAGTACATATATATATATAGTATCTGAGCCTAGCTCTGACCCGAG
>NW_018218257.1:0-1115 GCF_001263595.1 Phalaenopsis equestris | reverse complement strand
TTCGTCCTTTTTGCCACTTTTGCTCCAAATGCCTAGAAAAGATATACATGTAAAAAAAATACAAAAATAACCTTCTTTAAAGTGTAAGATCACCAAAAATAAGCATAAAATAAGTACTTAAGATAGTATATTAATTTGGTGTATCAAGAGGTGACCAGAGTGTAGTTTTCCCTTAATATCCAAAATATCCATCATATGAACCTGCAGTTGTTTGGCATAGTGATGAGAGTGGTGTTGAGGAGGAGGTTGATTAAATTGAGTTCTATAGTTTAGTTCTCTTTATGTATTGTTGTGACTTTTTTTTGGTAGTAATTATTTTGTTGTGTTTGTTGAGACTATTAGTTTTGTTTGTGTTTTGTTTGTTAAACACTGTTGTGATGTATTTATGTTTTTATGAGTAGTTATTGTTTTGTGGTAGTAATTATTTTAACTGTGTTGTTTAGTGTATTTAGTTAGTCTGTGTTGCACTTAATCCTGAGTCTTAGTAAGGTTTAAAATATTGCTAACTTTTACTTAAGAACTTCATGATTAAAATTTTCAACTTACTACTAGATATTTTCTTTATATTGCAGTTGTGAATGTTTGTTAGTGTGTTTTTCTACTTTTATGTTATCCTCCACTGCATAGAAGTCAGGCGAATCTCTATATGTTAAGTAATCTAAAATTTAATCAATTTAATTTTTACTCCTGTTTTTAAATCTTGTACTTGTGTATTTAGGATGTAAAAATTCCTACAAGCATGCTATTTTTAGTTTTCATTCCTTCCTCAATATATATAATGCTAAAATATTTTATCTTATTTCAATTTAAGTTTGGGGGGGGGATGAAAAATTTTCTAAAAACTTGAAGTTTATTTGTTCTCAAATGTACTTCAAATAAATTTGATTTTGATTTGAAGAAAAATGATCATGTATATGAAGTTATATTAGAGAAGTAAATTTTTGAGTATATAAATGAGTAAGAGAATTTAGTTAAAACCTATTGTAATGATGAAAATTTTAAAGTTAAGAATTTTTAGTGTGGAAATGATAAACAATGTGTCACAATCTTTATTAGGAGAAATTGTATTTCTAAAAAATGTAAAACTTAAATTTCTTTTATTGAAATTAATTTTT
>NW_018218256.1:5396-5987 GCF_001263595.1 Phalaenopsis equestris | reverse complement strand
TCTTCATGGATACCAACTTTATGCACTAAAAATTGGTTGTAGGTCTCCATTGATGCAATCTATTGACCATCGTTTGCGGTAATTGATGCACTGGTGTAGAGATGATGGAACCATATTGTGCTCATGAATCTACGATCGACCCACTAGAGCGTTAAAAGAGGTCTCGTCATCGATGATATGAAATTTAGCGTTCGTCACGAGTTCTCCAAAACTTCATAAGTAATGTAATTGATTCGAGGGCTCTTTCTCCCTTTTGGTTGAATCCTCTTAACATCATCTTATCGGTCGTAAGCTCTAGATCTTCAATATCTAAATAGGTCAATGTCCGTAGGCTCATCAAGTTAAGAGATGTTCAGGGTCCACTAAAACTCTGAATAACACAAATCTTGTGATGTTGTCGGAGTTGTAAAGTGGACGGTTGTGGTCGGCAGTACCGAGCAGCTAGTCTTCATCTGTGAAGGTTACCCCTGACTGTTCTTTCAATGAGCAAACTTCATCTGAGGATGTGCTGGCCAACTGAGCTAAGAAAATTTCTGGGTCAAGCAAAGCTGTAACCAGAGACTCTCTCATCTCCTTTGACAGGATCAGAGC
>NW_018218256.1:2639-5353 GCF_001263595.1 Phalaenopsis equestris | reverse complement strand
AGCTAGCACATTGTAATCCACTTTGTATGATCCTCCGATTTTCTCTTGGTTATGTGGTTCTTCAACTGGTGGAGGTGGGGGTATCTCTTCACGAGTCATTATTTGTTTTCGTTTGTCTGTTGGAGCTGTTCTTGGTGGTAACACTTTTCCGCTCCTTAAGTTAACTTCTGTGATTTCTTCTTCTTGAGATATCATTGTTGAATCTTTTGGTGTCTTTTCCTTTTCGACGGAGAGATCTAAGTTGATGGCAAGCGGTGTACCATGATGCTCGGGAATTGGCTCCTCGTTATTGGTACTATCGTAAGCGGTATTATTTATGTCTTCTTTAGACTTGACAACGAGTTCATCGGACTCGAGTATGATTCGAGGATTTTTTGGGGATCGATATTAAAGCTATGATTAAAGCTAGATCGGTCATAATCAGTTATGTTATCACCAGAAATAGTTAAAACGTAGCTTCATAAGATCCTAGAGGGACAAAAAGATAATCATACAAAGTCATGGGTTCGAGGATTTTCTTCCTCGAATCCGAGACAACCAATCTAGTAGAGGCAGCCCCTATCCTACCCCCCTGCTATCAATCTTTGTAGTGATGCTTTTCTTCTTCTTTTTTGTCCTTATTGATGACGGATCTTCTGACAAAACCTTCATCTCGGGCTCGGTATGTTGCAGACTCTAAATGTAGGCTTATTTTGATGCAGACGGATCTTGTTAAATATTTTCTTAGATGCTTGGATGATCTGCTCCAATCCTCATTCCATTCTTCTTCAGTATTCGTTGAAGCTTGTTTCGATGAATCTGGAATTTTATTAAGGAACCTCTTGAGTTCATCCCAGTTGTACTCCATCCATCTACTCCGACATACGGATCAATTGGGGAGATTTGCTCAATTGAAATCATGTTTATGGAACCTTTTTCAGGTTCTTTTAAATATTCTTTTGGGATTGTTATGTTCTCTTCCTGGAGGTTTCTCTCTAGCCAGTCTTTAAAGACAAAACATTTTTCTATAGTGTGCTCAAGAAACCGATGATATGAGCAATAATTTGGTTCATTCTTTTTATCCACCTCTTTGGGCTTCTTTGGATCTGGTAGTTTGAATTCTAGCTTCTTCATCAGACTCCTGAATATTTTAGGTATAGCTTCATCCTTGAAAGAATATATACAATTTTTTGTCGCTCCGATAGGAATATTCTTTTATCCCTGGTTTGAGGTGCTCCCTCTTGAGGCGGCCGCTGGTTGGATTGACTATTCTGTTCCTAAGAGTACTGTGAAGAAGACTGGCAATGCTCTTCTGCATATATCTTTATTAGCTGATTTCCTTTGTCGACGGTCGCCACTACTCCTAATTTCTTCTCGAACACTTTGGTCACCTTAGCCTTTTCATGGGGCTCCATGTGCTTTATTTCTTCTTGAAGACTGTTGACTTTACTGAGTAGGTTCTCGAAGGATTTGATGGTGAGTCCCTTAAGCATGAAAGCTACTGGCCCATGAATGCTCTTGAGTAAAATTTCAATCGCATGATGTTCCTATAGTTGAGGTTCACATTTCATGCTAAGGTTTCTCCACCTCAAAATATAGTCTACCAAAGTTTCGCTAGCCTTTTGCTTTTCCATCATGAGCTCTCCAATAGACACATGGTGTTGTGCCCTGGCAAATCTTTTCACAAAGAATTGTTCTAATTCAGAAAATGTTTTAACTGACCTGTTGGGCTAGTCAGCGTACCAGTCGAAAGCAATTCCTGACAAGCTGCTGACGAATTGCTGGCAAAGTAGAGCTTCATTATTTCTCGTGTTGCCACAGCTGGCTCGGAAATGTATTATACATTGTCTGGGATTTCCATTCCCATCAAATATCTTGAAGTTTGGGGCCACAAAACCATTAGGGAAAGGCACGGCATCGAACTCCTCCAGGTAAGGTCTACCCTTCAAAATTGATGCACCGCCCTTGGATTATGCCAAGGCGTCCCACACTTGTTCAACCATTTGCTTGAACTCCTTTTCTGGCATGGCACTTGATGGAGAATCTTTCTTTGGTGGCTCATCTTTATTTGCTGAAATAGCCTCTCTTCTTTCATCTACAATGTGTATGATTTATGGCTAATTAATCTCTCGAGAAGTCAATTGTGGTGCTCGTGATTGCCCTTGAATGGTGGCCATGGCGGCCATAACTGTAGTCATTTCTTCTATTCTTTTCTGCAGTAGATTAACTTTCTCATCCAGTAGGAGGAAAACCCTACGCAACTCATCTACGGCATTCTCTTAGGTGTGAGGTTGAGTCTCGCTCGCAGATGTGGTGGCTCTAGTTTTGATCACATGGACATCCATGAAATCCTCCTCCAAGTAATCATTGTAATCAAAATTTTTTATTGTCGTTATCAACGGAAAGTTTGTGTTCTCGAGCTAACTTGGAAATCGAGATCCTGAGTTTCTCAACTTTCTCCTCAATTATCAATTCCTTGAACGCTTTAAGATCTGAAGGACCATGATGGACATCCTCTATTTGTTACTCCATCTTGATGGCAATTGTTGCAATGATGTCAGATATTTCAGACACTAGTTTTACTTTTTGTTCTGCAGGCTCACTGAACTGTATCGGTGCAGTGACCTTGGGTACTCATATATTTTCCTTTTTTGATGATGATGTCTCAGGACGGAGCATCTTAGTAGAAACATCGGCATGTCGAGGGAAAGTATGCTCCCCATGGAGTAGACCGG
>NW_018218256.1:0-443 GCF_001263595.1 Phalaenopsis equestris | reverse complement strand
AGTTTCAAAGGGTAGGACTTTTCAATGAGATCGGACGTAGAGGTGTGAGAGGGGATTGGTTCAAATTTGGAACATTTTGTTGTAGAGTCCAAAGGAGGAAGAACTAGGGGATGTCATGGATCCAGAGGAGAACCTCGGTGACTTCCCAAGCTATCCTAATGTTTGGCTTCAGTTTTAAGGAGAAATATTTAAGTGTTTCATCCTGCCAATTTTATTAGTTAAGGCTTACATTTGTGTGAAACGATCACACAAATAGCCTGGAAGGTGTGAAGATTTAGTTCGTGACGAACGACAACCTCAGAATCCTAAAACGAGTTAGGGCTTATATTGTATAGCAGGGCTGTACAAAGACCTAAAAATAAGGTGAGGATTTACGTTGAATAAGTATGTAACCTCAAAGTCCTATGGCTTTGTTGTTAAGTCTAAGGAAGGAAGATTGGTTT
>NW_018218255.1:3370-5315 GCF_001263595.1 Phalaenopsis equestris | reverse complement strand
AAGTGTTCCTTAGGATCTGTTACTTAATGAATTTGCTATTTGTCCGAATGACTCTCAATATTTATAATTGTAGGTTTCTAATTGTAGTTCTTTGACTTTGTAATTGATTTAAAAATTTGTAAACCACTTCTTCTATAAGCAACTTCTTCTCCTTAAATTGTGGTTTATAATTACTATTCCCTTGGTTGTTCTAGTTTCCCAATAGGTTTACTTGAGTGTTCTCCCATTGCTGATTACTACCACTCTTGATTGCTACCACCCGAAGTATTATTCCAGTTAAATTTAGGATGGCTCTTCCAACTTGAGTTATAATAGTTTGAATATCGATTATTCTGCTTATTATTTATGGCATTCAAAGTCTCTAATGATGCTTGAGAATCTACCATTTAGCCTAATGAATTCTCTTCAATCATGGAAATTGGTTGAGAAAAATTCATTCCAAATTGATCTAACTTCTTTGAAATTGCTGCAACTTGATTTGCTATCATGACAAAAGCATCAGTTTCATTAATATTAGCTACTTTCTTAAGATTTACCCTTTTAGAAGGCCATTGAAAATTATTTTTAGCCATTTCTTCAATTAAATCAGTCATGAAGTGGTTTTGACATCAATGAACCACCAACAGCGACATCGATAATAGATCTAAGAGATCAAGCTAATCCATTATATAATGTTTGAATTATTAACCAATCTGATATAGCATGGTGTGGACACTTTATTAAGAGTTATTCAAATCGATTCCATTCTTCATAAATAGAATCCCCTTAATACTAACAAAAAGATGTAATAAAAAAGATGTAATATCATTTCTAAGTTTCACAATTTTTTTATGGTAGAAAATATTTAGCAAGGAATTTATGCGCTAAATCACTTTAAGTTCTGATAGATCCAAATGATAACGAATGTAACCATATCTTAGCTTTATACCTCAATGAGAAAGAAAATAATCTAAGTCTTATAACATCATCTGATACACCATCATATTTAAAGGTAACACATAATTCTAAAAAATTGGCAAGATGTAAATTTGGAACTTAAGTTGGTGATCCCCTAAACTGATTATTTGATACAATTTAAATAATATTAGGTTTAAGTTCAAATGAATTGGCCATTACAGCTGGTTTTTGAATACTAAAATGAAGTTCATCCCTTATAGGGTTTGCATAATCTCTTAAAGGTCTAAACTCTTCAACATTTTCATTATTTTGATTTTCCATTTCTTGAAATTTTTCACTACATTTTTTGAAAATTTTCAGTAATTTTTAATTTTTAAAATTTTTTAATAGTTCTTTCTAATTCAGAATCGTAAGACACAAGTTCTGTGGAACCTGAACTATGCATACATTACTATAAAACACATATAAAATGAAATAAAATGAAATAAAAATCACAAATAAGAACTTTATATAAAAATAACACTACAATATTCTTACAATAATTCTTAAAGTTTAAATAAGACTGTACAAAAAGAAATTTTGCTTTCTAAAAACTTCTTTTTGAACTTTTTTGCAAATTTTTGTAAGGTAACTCTTTTTTTTTTAACTTCCCCGGCAACTTTTTTTTAACCTCTCCGGCAATGGTGCCAAAAACTTGATCTTGGCTTTCTATATAAAAGTAAAATGCGATGTATGGTGATTATATGCTTAATTTTTTTAATAATAAATCTTAGTTTACAAAAAAGCCAAAAACTTGATCCCAAGCAAAAGCTAGGTAAATTTTTAACTTCGAAGCAAATAATAATACAATTATAATATTTAAATATGGGATATTACGTAAGTATGCGTATCGTTATCAAGTAATATAGGACTTTTTGATTAAGCCTCAAATATCGAACCACAGGGAGATTAGCAATATGCAAAACTAGAAAGTTTAGAAATTTTAGATGACAAAAATCTACTTAGCAAAATATTCTTACTTAAACTTAAGATGCTAAAATAAGAATGC
>NW_018218255.1:0-2610 GCF_001263595.1 Phalaenopsis equestris | reverse complement strand
CTGCGGCGTATTTGGATGAATGATGGTTGTAAATTTTATGGGTGTCTGGCCTCTTATCTTGATGATCCAAGTTTTCTTATAATAAAAAATTCAAAAGGTTCCTTGGTGTCCCTTCAAAATGTGTCTCCATTCAACAAATCTTCTAGAAGTTGCCTCCTCAAAAGTCAGTTGAATGAATTTTTTTGTCCATGGAATATTTCCCACATTTTTACCAAGGGTTTCTTCAAAAACTTCTTCAAAAATTTGTCTAAATTCAATGAATCATCAAATAACTACTCCTGACGATTAAGTGTGGGGTACCTGGCGCTAAGGCATCAGACCTAGGCACCAAGGCGCCCCAGTTCATTTTTGCACCTTTCTTCATCTTAGCTCCAAATTTGACCCTTTTTCTCTCCTTTTAGCATTTTTCATCCATTTGATTGTACCTGAAAGGAAAACACACAAATACATTTCATTGAAGCCCAATATCTTAAAAATAGATATAAAAATGTGTATAATAACACTATATATTTTAGGTGTATCAGGTATCCTCCTAATAAGTCGCTCTTTAACTTCTTAGGGGAAGTCCCCAACGCTATCACCAGAGCTCCTTCCATGGGTGAGCCTATAGGCTGACAGTGGATTGTGTTTCCTTAGGCTCAAATATTTCCCTAAAAACTCTAGGAGCCGCCTCAAAATGAAAAGCAGATTCTTCCTCAGTCATTATCTTGAAAAATTCATCCACAATAAATTGCTTTTTGGCATCCAAATTGTTAAATTTTGCAGATTGGTTGTCAGTTACCTCTGTCACTACTCCTATATTGTATTATTGAGCAAAAATAGAGGCTTGGGGAAACTTTATAGATTTGAGTAAATTAAAAATTACTTCTTGATCATTAACTCTCTTGGTATGTTCACCCTTCTGAACATTAATCATCTCTTGACCATTGGCTAAAAAGGGTCGACCAAGAATTAAAGAAATCAATTTAACCTCTTCCATGTTTAGGACCACAAAACCAGCAGGGAATATAAATTTTTCAACCTTTACAGGGACATCCTCTATCAGTCTCCTCGGTTAGGTCATAAATCGATCAACTAACTACAGGGTCAGAGGTGGGTTGGACTTCTTGTAATCCTAGCCTTTTAAAATGCATAAGGGCATAAAATTGTTGTTGGCTTCCAAATCACACAATGTGTTCTCACTAAATTTCTTTCTTATGGCATAAGGGATTGTGAAATTGCTTGGGTTTTTCAAATTTTTGGGTCATTTTCTTTGCATGAGAGCACTGTACTCCTCGGTATGGGATACTATCTTGCCAACTCTTAATTTTCACTTTTTGTCTAAGATGTCCTTCACAAACCCCACATAACTCAGCATCCTTTCTAGGGATTTAGCATAAGGCATATCAATGATTAGTTTATTTACAAACTCTATAACCTTAAACATATGTTGGTCCCTCATACTCTTCTAGAGTCTCTGAGGAAAATATCGTGGTGGTCTCTCTTTTCCTATCCTAGGTGGTGCAGGTATTCTTCCTGAGTCATGGTTAAGGGTTTCTCTATGTCTTTCGGGTTCAGACTCAGGATCCTCTATTTTAGGCTTTTCCACTTTAGGCTTCTCACACGTTTTTTCCCTCGTAGGCTCTACAACATTATAGTGCTCTACATTAGGGTCTTTTGGGTTCACTTATGTGCTGGTAAATAATCGCTAACTTATTATGTGAGCAATTTGTTCAATTTGTGTTTCAATGTTCTTTATGGTTGCAACTTGACTTTGAATTTAATTCCCCTTTATTTAGTGTTACTTGCTCCAATGACAACTTCTTCTCATTAAACTAATGGTTTGCATTAAAGCTGGAAATAGTAAATTTGCCTTGGGTTTGTACTACTTTGATTGCCACAATTCCCACAACGAGTAGTTTGACTAGTTCCCCAATGTTGATTTCCTACACCTAAGTTATTTTCATTCCAGTTAAAATTCATGTGCTTTTTCCATCGTGGGTTATATAAATTAGAGTAATGATTGTTAAACCTATTTTTGATAACATTCATAGACTCTATGGGTGACAAACTAGGATCAACTAGTTGTTCATATGAATTCTCCTCTATGACTGGATATCCTTATGTTGGATTCAATCCTATTTGATCCAGCTTTCTCGGGATAGCTGCTACTTGTAAAGTCAAAATAGATAACACATATGTGTCGTTGACACTAGCTACCTTCCTAGGGTTCATTCTATTAGTAAGTCATTGAAAATTATTCAACGCTGTCTCCTAAATCAATGAATAAGCCACATCAACGAGTTTGGACATCGAAGATCCTCTTGCAGCAACATCTATGATCAACCTAAGGAATCCTACCAGACCATTATATAATATCTAAATAATTAATGAGTCTGTAATACGTGGTGGGGAAACTTACTAAGGAGCTCCATAAACCTTTCTCAGGCTTTATAAATTGATTCTCAATCAAATTGACTAAAAGAAATAATATAGTTCCTAAAATTGGCCATTTTAAAAGTTGAAAAATACTTTACTAAACATTTCTGGGCTAGTTCATTCCAGGTTGTGATAGACCCAGGGGCTAGGGAATTAAGCCACAAATTAGCTTTGTCCTTCAAGTAAAAAGGG
>NW_018218254.1:12721-13642 GCF_001263595.1 Phalaenopsis equestris | reverse complement strand
CTAGCGAAATATCACCAGTACATGATGAAATTATTTGAGCATATTCCCATTGTAACACAATACAAAATTTCTTGAGAGGACAATGCGCATGCAAACACTTTAGCCAATCTTGCTAAGGAGTTAGCATGCCCACTAGAGGACTCCATCGACATCATTGTACAAGAACGTTAGGTTTTCAAAAACTTGACCGACGACTTTTTATATGCTTAAAATATAAGATAAATATGGACGTAATAAATATTCAATAATTGTAAAGTCACACTTATCAACGCAAGTATATGTATCGCTCAAGTAATACAGGGCTCTAATGGAGTCCAGGATATCGATCCCACATGGAGTAGTTTAGAATTACGAACTATGATTTTAGAAAAGTAATACTTTAATCACAACAACGAAGTTCAATTTGTTTATCTGTCACTAATAGACAATTGAAATAAATAAGTAATTTTAATAACAATTAAATAACTAATGATACTGAGGAGGGTTTGATTGTGATATTCAATATATAAGAAATCATCATTCTCTTTGTCAAGAAATCATAGTTAATGGATAAAATAAATTAGTTCAATTTACATTGTGTCAAATAAGAGCATACCTATTCTTTACCCTTTGGTCTAGACATAAAGAACATTGGCTGATTCTACACTTATTTACTGAATCTGCGGTTAGGCTGGGAGGATACCGACTCTCACTTCAGAGCTCCCACGTTCCCCTCACCTGAGGGCTAACATCTACACTTCAGCACCCAAACGATAGGACCGAATTGGGGATTTTAGTCTGTCACTCTAAAATCTCTAATTCTATGCCCGATAATATTATTTCCCTATTTATTTGCACCCAACTTCAAAGGGCTTTGACCTCCTCGAATCTTGAATGTAATTTTCACTTTAGTTGTAAAACTCAACATATTTTAACAAATCA
>NW_018218254.1:3261-12082 GCF_001263595.1 Phalaenopsis equestris | reverse complement strand
TTTGTCCTGTAGTCTCGGGAAAACGCGCCGTCGGTGGGGTAGAGGGCGCCGTCGGCGGCCTAATTCAATTCTCCACATTTTGGTCCTTTTTCGCTCCGAATTCGCTCCTTTTTGCATCCTTTTACTCCAATGACCCTAATTCATCATTCCTGCAACAAAATATCAAAAATACCTTTCTTTAAAGTGCAATATCATTAAAAACATTATAAAATAGGTATGAAAATGTCAACATATTTTCCTTTGGTCAGTCACAAATCAACATGAATAACTTGCATAAATTGGGAAAGAAAGAGATGGCAACGACAGTTTGGAAAGAAAGAGATGGCAACGACAACAGTTAAAGATACTAAAGATTATCACAAATTATTAATAGAATATTTGTAAACAGGAAGTTACCAGATAATAAGGCACATCAGATAACGAAAGGAACTATATTATATTCCTTGATAGACAATGTCCGCTATAAAAGGTCCTTCAATCAGATGCGGTTGTGATGTCTGAGCAGAGCAGAAGAGCAGAATATGGTCAAAGAAGTGCATGTCGGGCTGTGTGGTGCTCATCAAAAAGAGCTAAAGATGAAGATTAAGAGAATCATATATTATTGGCCAAAATTGATATCCAACTATATCTAAACAACTAAGATGTGTCACCAGTGTCAGGAGCATGGGGTGGTCTTGCACCAACATCCGAACGTTCTACATCCAAAGATCGTGTCATGGTCTATCGAGTGTTGGGGCACAGATATAGCAGGGCCAATAAACCCTCTATCTTTGAAAGGACATAGATTTATTTTGTCATCTACATATTACTTCTCTAAGTGAGCAGAGGCAACACTTTTACGAGGAGTTACAACGCAACACATTTTTTAATTCTTTAGAAATTAGATCATCTATCATTTTATTGTGTCATGCCGAATTATTTTAGATAATGGTTCAGCCTTCAGAAGTACCAAGATCAATAACTTCGTTAGAAGGCACATGATAGATTGGAGGTACTCCATGATTTACTATCCTAGAGCAAACGACCTAGCAGAAACTTTCAAAAAAACCTTGGTGAAAATTAAATAAAATATTGGACGATAACAAAAGTGGATGGCACGAGAAGTTGTTAGAGGCTTTGTGGGCATACAGGATGATAGTCGGGACTCTGACGCATTCTACAACCTATGCGCTCGTGTACGGGTCTGACGTAGTACTTTCATTAGAGGTTTAGTTTCCTTCTCTTAGAGTTGCTCTGGCTAACTAGATTACAACAGAAGACAATGTTAAGCTCCGACTTGCAGAATTAGAAAGCCTCGAGGGGAATTAACTAATAATGCAGTAAAACTTGGAACTCTACTAAACAAAGATGATTCAAGACCACTGTCCAAGAACATTCAAAGTCGGTGATCTCTTCCTTATTTTTAAAAAGCCTATTCTTGTACATCGCAAAATAGGTGAAAAGTTTGAGCCAAATTGGGAGGGACCATTCATGGTAGAGAAGGTTTCTTCAGGGGGATCTTACCATTTAGTGAAATCCCAAGATGAAAGACCCATGTTGCTGATCAATGGATGATATTTAAAGAAGTACCACACAACTTGAATTTCCACAAGATGAGTTCTGAGAATTATACTTGTTCCAAGAGTAGTTATATGGCTAGTGTCTGTGACTGGGCCCCAATAAATTTTTAATGAAATTTGATGAAATAAAGTAAGTCCCAATGAAATAAAATTCAGACCTCAAAATTACTCATACAAATCTCAAACTTCAGAGAATATAAATAAATAATCCAATTAATAATGAGCTACTATTGTTCTTATTTGTTTGAAATTTCAATGCGCTGATGTTTCTCCTGCCTTGTCTCACAGGGAAATTTTGGGTTCAAGGTTGATTTTTGTTTTAAGGACGACATGAACCTCACTTTAAATGAAGAGAAGGTGGCACAAGGTGGCAACATAAATTTTGACTTGATTATAGTTGATACACGAAAATAATATGCAATTTTATATATACATTTTATCCTTAATTTTGATGATATTACACCTTTAAAGAAGGGTATTTTCATGTTTTATTGCAGGTATATTGATTTTAGACAATTTGATTTGATTTTAGACAATTGGATAAAAAAGGAGCAAAAAGGAAGAAATTTGGAGTCAAAATGCAGCATTTCAGTATCCTGGCACCACAGGCCTCATTTTCTAGAGAGCTGGCGCCAAAGATGCAATTTTATATAGAATCAGTTTCAGAAGCGCCAGAATTCATGCCATAGGTGCCGGAATCTAAAACAACATGGACTTCAGTAATCTGGCGCACTTCAGTAAATAGGCACCAGAGATGAATCTAAACGAATTGATGACGGTTATTGACTATTTTTGAGATGTTCTAGAAAGCACCAAGTAATTCAAACGCCCCATGGAGTGATTCAATGCATCTAGACATTTTGGAAAGACTCTTGAATTAAGGGATTTGTCTCTTTATGTGAAGAGGTGTGCCTTTTGGGAAAAAAAGGAGGGAATTTTGAATTCTCTTGAAAATGAAGGCTGTCCCTAATTAGAAAAGTGGAGTCGTCTAGAGAAGAAAGGGGCAAGAGGTTTGAAGAGAAGAGTTGGCATGAGAGAGAAGTCTTAGGAGAAGAGAGGATTTTCTTCAAGAGTTGTAAGAGAAGAGGGAAGGTGAGAGATTTCTTTCTCATTATATTTCTAAGAGAGAATTAAGTGTGATTGTAAAGAGAGAAAGTTCTTAAAAGGGAACTTCAAGGGATTATGCTTGAGAAGGAGTGTTAGATAAGTTGTACTTTTTTCTTTTTTTATTTTGTAAACTTGTTTTTATATATAAAATCTATATTTTTTTGTATCCTTCTCATGAATTCTGAGTAGTCTTCTTTGTCTCTCTCCCTAAAATGAGACATGGTTTTGTGAAGAATTAACTTTGTTATCTAAGGTTTTAAATGTCAATAAATTGTAATGATTCAAACTTTGATCTTCATTTACTTTTTGATCTGACCAATTGAAATGTTAAAATTTGTTGAGAAACATAAAATCTGAAAGGGCTATGCTTTCTTCAATAAGGTAAGAGTCATATTAAATTTCATGGGTGAGAATGTAGTCCATGGGATTGAGTGCAAATAAATAGGGAAATATACTTTGATGAGCACAGAATTAGAAATTTTAATGTGATAGATTAAAATTTCCAATTTGGTCCAGTTGCTGGGAAACTAAAGCGAGATTGTTAGCCCTCAGAGGAGGGAGAGGTGAGAGCTGTGGAGTGGCAGTTCCTCTCAACCTAACCATAGATTTAGGGATCAAACTCTAGATTAGTCAATGTTCTTTATGCACTCTCAGAGGTTAAAGAATTTCATTGCTCATATCTGGCACAATACGATTTTATATATATTTTAAATGATTTAAATTACCTTACAATCCATAAACACATTATAAAGGGAAAGGATGTTTTCTTAAATTTGAACTCTTCGTTACAAAACTTTGTTTAGTCTTTATATGTTTACTTTTGAAGTTTAGCATTTAATTTAGTTAACTTAGTTCTTTTAACATTGATTCAATTAGCATAAAGTAAATTTACTTTAGATTTATTTTTCTTACTTAAGTTTTATAGTTTGAATATTGTATTTGACGTTATAACTAAAAGAATTTCTAACTCTCTGTGGGATCAATACTGAGGGCTCCATTAGAGCCCTTTATTACTTGAGCGATACGAATACTTGCGTTATTATTACAAGTTTGACAGCTTAGAGATTTTTAAAAGATAAAATTATTTATACTAAATTTATTTTTATTGGGATTTAACTGTATATTTACTATTTGTGATGTCGTGTGTGTATTGTAGTATTGAAAGATATTTACAATGAACCACATATAACCACCGCGTCAAGTTTTTTGCACTATTACGGGGGAGTAATGGTAAATTACTTTATAATTTAGAACATTTTATTTGAATTGGAAAACTATTTGTAGTTTTATTGAACATTTCTACATTTTAGTGGGTTTGCTTATTTTTATTATTTTTTGTGTTTGTGTATGTGTAGTTTAAGATCGGTAGGTTTAATACCTTACGATTTGGAGTTAGAAAGAACAATTAGAAAAATTTGAAAACAACAAAAAGAGTTAGAAAATTTGAACAAAATGGCTACAAGCTTAAATAATTTTGGAACTGAAAATGGACATCATCAAAGACCTTTAAGTTTAAGAGATTATTTGAATCCTACAGCAGATGAAATTCATTTGAGTATACAAAACTCTATTGTAGCTACCAATTCATTTGAGCTTAAACCTGCTATTATCAAAATGATACAAAATAATTAGTTTGAGGGAACATAGACTGAAGATCCTAAGTTACACCTTGCTAGTTTTTTAAATTTATGTGTAACATTTAAATATGATGGAGTGTCGAATGATACCGCAGACTTAGACTTTTTGATTTTTCATAAAGGAATAAAACTAAGATGTGGTTAAACTCATTAGCACCTAGATCTATAAGAACTTGGGGAGACTTATCACAAAAATTTTTATCTAAGTATTTCCCATCATACAAAAACTGCTAAGATTAGAAATGATATTACAACTTTTTGTCACTTTGAAGGAGATCAATTTATGAAGCTTGGGAAAGATTTTAGGATCTCCTTAGGAATTGTCCACACCATGCGTAGTTAGATTGGTTAATAATTTAAACTTTTTATAATGGATTGGTTGAATCTCTTAGATCTATAATTGATACTGCTAGTGGTGGATCATTAATGTCAAAACCATTTGATGAAGCGTATTCTTTAATTGAAGAGATGACTACTAATAATTTTAAATGGCCCTCTGAAAGGGTAACTCCAAAAAGAGTAGCTAGTATTCATTATTTTGATGTAATATCTATGTTGGCTGCTCAAATTGTTGCAATATCAAAGAAGATAGATCAATATGGATTGAATTATTCTCAGACACCTCCTATGCTTAAGGAAAATTCATTGGGACAAATGATAGATTTTCAATCTTTGTATGAGACTTTAAATGCAATATACAATCAATTTAATAATCTTTATTCAAATCACTATAATCCTAGTTCAAAAAATCACCCAAATTTTAGTTGGAGTAACATAACTCTAATACTGTAAATCCGCAATTGGGGAACAATGCTGTAAACCCATTGGAAAACTCCAACAATTAGAGGAATTCTAACTATAACCCTTATTACCCTCCAGGTTTCAATAGTAATTCACAGAGTAAGGAAAAAAAATTATCAATGGATGAATTAATATTGCAAATGGAAGCACAAATGCAAAGTCAAGGAGTACAATTACAAAGTCAAGGTGCTGCAATTAGAAACATGGAAAATCAATTGGGATGTATTGCTACTACAATTAGTAATAGACCTCCAGGACCTTTACTAGTAATTTTGAAGTTAATCTTAAAGATCAGAACAAAGAGAAAATTAAGGCCATTAAACTAAGATGTGAAAAAAAAATTAGAACTAAAAGTTCAAAAAGAAATTGAAGTTGAAGTTGAAAAAGAAGGGGTGGAAGATGAAAAATCTAGTGAAGATTTTCATTTTGAATCAAATTATCCTATTAAACCAATGAAAATTACTATAGAAAGACCACTACCTCCATTTCCTCAAATATTGAAGAAGTATAACAGAGATAATCAATTTACAAAATTTTTGGAAATATTGAGGAAATTCACAATAAATATTACATTTGTTGAAGTCCTGGAACAAATACCAAGCTATATGAAGTTTATGATGGATATACTTAATAAAAAAAGAAATTTTACAAATAATGAGACTGTTGCACTTAGTGAAAGGTGTAGCACAATAATTCAGAAAAAGCTTCCTAAAAAACTTAAAGACCCAGATAGTTTTACTATTCTCTATGCTATTGGTGAAAGATTTTTTGGAAAAGTTTTATGTGATTTGGGAGCTAGTATTAATCTTATGCCTCTATCAATTTTTAGAAGGTTGGATTTAGAAAAAATTTCACCTACTATTGTAACTCTTCAGTTAGCTGATCGTTTGATTAATTATCCTAAAGGAGTTATGGAAGATGTTTTGGTAAAGGTTGATAAATTTATATTTCCTGTGGAATTTATTGTGTTAGATATGGAGGAGATAAGGAAATTTCTATCTTTTAAGGAAGATCATTTCTTGCCACTGGAAGAGTTTTGATAGATCTGCAAAAAAGATAATTAACAATGAGATCAAAAATTCACATTTAATATTGCAAAGTCAATGAGATGTCCAACAAAAGAAAGAGAGGATGAATGCTTCCGAATGGAAATTAAATGATTATTTAAGAAATAAATTGTTCACAGATACATTTGAAAATAAAATTGAAGATGAATATTTAGAATATGAGAATGAGGATATAATTTAAGATGAATCTATGGAAGTGAGGAATGAAGAATTGGATTTTGTTCAGAAACAATTTAAACTGTTAGATCCTGCGGATGGTAACAAAAATTTGATTTCCTCGATTGTAGAACTTTCTGAAATAGAAATGAAAACACTTCTTACACATTTAAAATATGCTTTTTGGAGATTTATCCACAGTGCTTTTTGGAGATTTATTCACATTACCTATTATTGTATCCTCAGAATTAACTGAAGCACAAGAACAAAAGTTGTTGGAAACATTAAGAAGATATAGGAAAGCCTTTGGATAGACGTTAGCAAACGTTAGATGATATTAAAGGAATCAGTCCTTTGAATTGTATGCACAAAATTTTATTGGAAGAACATCATGAGGCAAAAGTTGATCCTCAAAGGAGATTAAACCGGATGAAAGAGATTTTAAAATGGCTAGATGCGGGAATAATATACCCTATTTCAGGAGTGAGTCTATTTCACTGTGTTCTAAAGAAAAGAGATGTGATTGTAGTGACAAATGAGAATAATGAATTAATACCAATAAGAAAAGTCATTAGATGGTGAATCTGCATAGATTATAGAAAATTAAATCTGGTCACTAGAACAAATCACTTTTCTTCACTCTTTTTTGACTAGATGTTGGATATACTAGCTAGGCACATATATTTTTGCTTTTTAGATGGATATACCAGCTATCATCAAATACCAATTGCTCAAGAGGTTCAAGAGAAGACAACATTTTCTAGTACTTATGCTACTTTTGCTTTTCGACGAATGACCTTTGGTTTATATAATGCACTTGTAACATCTTAAAGATGTATGATGTCAGTTTTTAGTGATCTAGTTGAAAAAGGATAGAAGTCTTTATATATGATTTTTTTGTGTTCGGAACTTCATTTGAATATGTCCAAATCATTTAGAGAAAGTTATTAAACGATGTAAAAAAGATAAATTTACTATTAAATTGGGAAAAATGTCAATTCATGGTTGCAGGAGGAATTGTGCTTGGGTATAAAATTTTAGAAAAAGACATGGAAGCAGATCCGGTAAAAATTCAAGTTATACCTAACCTACCTCTACCTAATATTATAAGAGGAGTTAAGAGTTTTTAGGACATGATGGTTTTTATAGGCATTATATTAAAGAATTTTTAAAAATTACAAAGTCTTTGTGCCAACATTTGGAAAAAAAATACAAAATTTGATTTTAATCAAGAATGTCATGATGTCTTTGAGACATTGAAGGAAACATTAATCACTGCTCCTATAATTGTTTTACTTGATTAACCATTCAAGCTAATGTATGATGCAAGTTATTATGCAATTAGAGCTGTTTTAGGGTAGAGATATGACAAAATTTTTAAAGTTATATTCTATGTAGTAAGACTCTTAATGGTACTCAAATCTCAAATTAATTATATCACTACTGAAAGAGAGTTATTAGCTATTATTTATGCTTTTGATAAGTTTAGGTCATATCTAATTGGAGCTAAATGTATTATGCATACAGACCACTCTGCTATAAAATATCTTATGCAAAAGAAGGATGCAAAACCAAAATTAACTAGATGGGTATTTCTGATGAAATAATTCAATTTTGTGCTAGTAGATAGGAAAGGACCTGATATTCAAATAACTGATCATTTATCTAGGTTGGAATAAGAAGAAAAATTTGATCTTGAAAGAGAAATTAATGAAACTTTTATGGATGAACAACTTTATGCTGTTAAAGAATGAGAAATACCATGGTATGCTGATATTTTTGAACTACATTGTTAATGGTATTTTGATGCACCAAAAATATATGCATTTTTAGACCTATATTTAATACTTATTTTTGGTGATATTGCAATTTAAAGGATGATATTTTTTATATTTTGTTACAGGTTAATGATTTTTAGGACTTGAAGAAAAAATGAAGAAAAAAGGATGAAATTTGGAGCCAAAATGGCATTTTGGAAAAAAAATACTCAGCGCCGATATCGCCAGCATGAAACAGGAGTCCAGAATATTGTGAGCACCGGCGATGCCATTTGACAAAGAGCAAAAAATTAAATTCGGGCCATGGACGCCGACGACACCAAGGTCGGTGCTGGGCAAAATTCTAGAAGATTCGATAAATTTGGATGCTTTTTGAAGAGTTATTGGAGGCACCTCTTAGAAAACTGGCATTATGCTTTATTTAGAGCAAAAATTGCTCATAAAAAGTAGTAGTTAGAGGGGACTAGAGTGTAATTGAGTTTCCTTGAGTGTTATGTTGTTCAGTGTGGTGAGTCTAAGTGTGATTTTCTCCTAAGAGTTGTTAAGAGAGGAAGAGAAGTGAGAGATTTTTTCTTCCATACATCCTTAAAGAGAAAATCAAGAGTCTTGTAAAGAGAGAAAAGGTTCAAGAGAGGCTACAAGGGATTTGCTTTGAGAAAGAGTTACAGATAAGTGGGGTTTGTTTATTATTGTTGTATAAACTTTCTTTTATTTAT
>NW_018218254.1:0-499 GCF_001263595.1 Phalaenopsis equestris | reverse complement strand
AGAAAAAGCTTCCTGAAAAGTTAAAAGATCCTGGTAGTTTTACTATACCTTATGTTATTGGTGAAAAGTTTTTTTGGAAAAGCCTTATGTGATCTAGGAGCTAATATTAACCTAATGTCCCTATCAAATTTTTAAGCGTTTAGATTTAGGAGAGGTTTCCCCTACTATTGTAACTCTTTAGTTAGCTGATAGATCGATAACTTATTCTAAAGGAGTTATAGAAGATGTATTAGTGAAAGTGAATAAATTTATTTTTCTGGTAGACTTTATTGTATTAAATATGGAGGAAGATAAAGAGTTTCCTATTATTTTGGGGAAACCATTTCTTACAATAGGGAGAGCTGTGATAGATGTGCAAAAAGGAGAATTAATAATGGGAGTCAATGATGAAGAAGTAAGATTTAATATAGCAAAAGCCATGAAATATCCTGCGATAGAAAAAGATAATGAATGCTTTAAAATGGAAGTTACTGATTATCTATGTAATGAGCGATTTAAG
>NW_018218253.1:21326-22302 GCF_001263595.1 Phalaenopsis equestris | reverse complement strand
GATGCAAGTGATCATAATCAATAGCGAGCTAAACTTAACTAACGCTCTCACATATGGGTCTAGGGTTTTAGCTTTTAGATATGTGACATAGTCGCCTCTGACATTGGTGAGGAATGTGGAGAACTTCATCATCTGATTTCTCGTAGGAGAAGTCTTTCACTATTTGTAGGATGGACTAGCTACAAAGCTTTTTTCATCCTACAACCCCTCTACAATCTTATAGAATATGCAAGCTACAAAGATTTTCCCATTCATCAAGATATAGCCATTCACTCCAAGGAAGGATGGAAGAGGCAAAGGCATGGGAAATTGGGATTCCGAATCACTAAGATTTAAATCTAGGGTTTATAACGGGAAGTCACTCGGATTCGCAAAGGATTTGTCCATGACCTAGGGCTTCCTCTGGAAAATCAACAACATAAACCTAACATTCTCTATAAACATCCTAGGGAAGGAAAATGCAAAGGGTCGTTGCGGTGGTTGATCAACATACCAAGCTTGTGTCCTAGATGAAGCTCTCTTAAGATTAGGAAAGAAGCCTGCCCGACTCCTTCGGTAGTAATGTGGAAGCTTGATCCCAATTCTCTTTATATATGTTAATGTGATGTATGTGATTATATGCTTAATTTATTTAATAATAATTCTTACTCTGCAATAGAGCAAAAAAATTGATCCCAAGCAAAAGCTAGGTAAATTCTTAACTTCAAAGCAAATAAGAATAGAATTATAATTTTTAAATATGGGATACTAAGCAAGTATGCATATCATTATCAAGTAATATAAGACTTTTTTATAAAGCCCAAAAAATCGAACCCATAGGGAAAACTACAACATGCAACTTACAAAACAAAAGAAACTAGATAGCAAAATTCTACCTAGAAAAATATTCTTATTTAAACTCTATATGTGATAATAGGAATAAAAGTTTGATTCTTTTTGTAATTTTTTTATAATTGAAATTAAAGTAAGCAACTAA
>NW_018218253.1:16164-21286 GCF_001263595.1 Phalaenopsis equestris | reverse complement strand
AATGTGTTTTGTCAAATAGGAGCAATAATATTCCTTACCTTTACTAGAGATGCTATAAAGAACATTGACTAATCTATAGTTTTAATAGTCTTGAAGACCGGCTAGGCAGAGAAGATACTAGCTCTCACTCTAGAGTTCCATCTTCTCCCTCCACCCGAGGGCTAACATCTTGTATCAAAACCTAAAACTATAACTCAAATTGGAGGCTTTAGCCTGTCACTCTAAAGTCCTCTAATTCTACACCCTTGAAAATATATTTCCCTATTTATTTGCATTCAACCCCATGAACTACATTCTTATTCATGAAATCAATATGTGATTCCAACCATTTATTGACTGAGACAATATCATCTTAGATCTTACATGTTCTCACAACAAATTTTAACATCTTAATTTGCCAAATCAAGAAGTAAATGAAGTGCAAGGTCTTGAATCATCCTAACTTCTTCTAACATTGAAGACTAATACTTCGCACAACCTCCTTTAAACATTTAATCACTTATCATTTTAAGGAAAAAATATAAGGAAAACTACTCAGAATTCATGGAGAAAACACAATCACACTTGAGTTTGAAAATAGAAATCATGCTCACAAATACGAAGTCTAAATTAAAACCAAATTTAGTCATAAAGATAAAAACTTATCTTAAATCCTCTCCACCAAATGTCTTGAAGTTTCTTTGAATATTTTCCTTGACTTATAATTCAAACTAAAACTTGCGGCGACATATTTGGTGGTTGGCGCTGGATTGGTCTTCTTTCTAATCTCTCCCAAGTCCTTTTCTATAAAAATCCAAGAGGTGACTTGGTGTCTCTTCAAAATGTGTCTCCATTCAATGAATCTTCTAGAAGTTGTGTCCTTTCAAAAGCAAATTGAATGAACTTTCATGTCCCTTAACTTTTTCCCACATTTTCAAACACCTCTTCAAAAATTCATCCAAATTCAATGAATCATCAAATAACTACTTCTGGTGCTTAAGCGCGGGGTACCTGACGCTTAGGCGTGACTCTCTCAGTTTAACTGGCATGTAAGTGCCAGTCCTGGGCACTTAGGCACCTCAGTTCATTTTTTCACCTTCTTCATTTTTGCTCCAAATTTGATTCTTTTTCACTCATTTCACCTTTTTTTCATCCATTTGATTGTACTTGAAAGAAAAAACACACAAATACCTTTCATTAAAGCGCAATATCTCAAAAATAGGTATAAAAATGTGTACATAAAGACTATATATTTTAGCTGTATCAAAATCTCGCAAACTTAAAATGTTACTTGTCCTGAAGTGACGCTCTAATCCCTTAAAACCAAATAAGTATATTATGTGTATGAGTTTCTTTAGGATATTCTAAAATTTTGATGTAGAAGTATAATAGTTCAATTTAGAAAAACTTTGGTGAAAGAGACTAAATTAGAGTTTAGAAATTTTTAATGTAAAGAAGTATGAAAATACGAGTTTCTTTCTTGTTCATAAATATTATGAATTCTCCAAATATAGAGTTTAGGCATTCTATCTTCTCCACCTAAAAATTTTTATTAAGCATAATTTTACTTACTATATTATATCCTTAAGCTTAAGGGTTTCTCAAGCCTATGCTTTAAAAATATCATATGTGGAACTAATTTTTGATTAGGAACTAATCCTTAAGCTTCTCATCCCTTTTTCAATTTTATTTTTTTCATCTTTTTTTAATTTTTCTTTTTCTTTTTCTTTTTCTTTTTTTCTTTTTTCTTTTTCTTTTTCTGGCAAGGATTACTATATCTGGATAGGTCTTTAATGATTTTGAATTTCATTCTTCCTTTCCTGAAGCAAAGAGTTGAAATATTTCCTTTACTTAAAAACATAACAAAAGTTTTGAAAATTACATTCAATAAAAGAAATTTAAGTTTTGAAAATAAAAGTCTAATCCTTCTAAATTTTTCAAAAATACAATTTCTCCTACTAAATATAGTTATAAAATATTTAACGTTTCTACACTAAAAAATTTTAACTTTAAGTTTTTCTTCATTACTATACATTTTAACTAAATTTTCTTACTCATTTCTATATTCAAAATTTTACTTCCCTAATATAATTTCATATACATAATCATTTTTCTTGAAATCAAAATCAAATTAATTTTAGATACATTTGAGAACAAATAAACTTTAAGTTTTTAGAAAATTTTTCATCTGACCCAAACTTCAAGTTTATTTGCAACCAAAATTTAGAGGCATCAATTTGGTGCCCTTATAAAAAATTATTTAAAAAGGCACATAAGAGAGAAAGAAAAATCATTTGCTTTGATAAAGAAGGCAATGACATATTTCATTTGCATAGAATTATTGTAACACAATCGTATTAATTAAATTTAAAAAATATGATTATTGAAGGTGAATGCATGTTATAAAATAAACAAAGTGAGGTCATTACATACATATTTATTTATAATTCAAAAGCTAAGTCTCTTTTAATTATAATTCAAGTGCTATGTCTATTTTTATATACTACATAATTAATTACAGTATTTTCAACTTTGGTCATTCCAGTTAAAGCAGATCTGTTGAAAATCTAACCCATGAAATCATAAAGAATTAATGACCCCAGATAGCTTGTCTTGTTGATCAAGTTTTTTGCCATCACTCCATTAACTTCATTTGAAAGTTTTAGAAGTTCTAAATTTAACTCTAAACTCTTATGGTCAAAGAAAATGAGCTATAAATAAGCCCTCACCCACTCCCCCCCCAACGCAAGACATTTAGTTCTATTGGCTTCAAGGAATGGAGCACCAAAAACAACAATTTGAGAAGAAAGGGAAGTCTCTACCAAGGAAGAGTCAAGTGAAGGCCAAGATCTTTAGAAGCTTAGTTTGGTTCAATCATTCCCATCACTTCAAGCAATGAAAGAAGGCGGCTGTGAAGATTAGAAGCCAGCTCGACGATGCTGACTCCAAGGACCAGTGGTTATGCCTCAGACGAGAGATCCTAAACTTAATCAGTCTCCATCCATGGTTTATGTGCGTTATGATGTTCATTAATTGATATTTGGTTATCTAAATTGTTATGTTGAATATTTTTCATTTGTTCTACAGGTTCGTGAAGTCTTTTTTTTTTTCAAATTTTTATAATAATCTTCTCTTGTTTTGAATCATAGGGAACAAGTCCTATAGGCCCTGCACTACACATACACAACTAAAGGTTCAACAAGTAAATTTGGCACAAATCCACTTGAAAAATACACAAAAATAACTTTTTTTTTTCTTTTCAAATAGACAAACACTTACACAATGAACTACAAGACGATTTTCCAAATCTAAGTCTTATAGGTTGAACTAAAATTCTCCTCAAGTTCTTTACCATCATTCCCCAACAACAACACCAAAAAACATGATCCACCCCAACTATTATCATAATATTGTAAGATCCTTGAAACAACACCAGAAACTTGATTTGTTCCATAGAAATTTGATTAAGTTCTTAAAATTAGATGTTCTTACACACTGGAGTTTCTCATGTAAGTATACATTTCGTTTCAATAATGTATTGTCGATCCTACGAAGAATGAGGTAATGAATCCCTTAAGAAAAGTGTTATTCTTCTACTTTTAGATCTTAGTTTGGAATTATCATTAGGTGAAAGTTCTACTAAATAATCTTATACTACTTTAATTAATTTGAATATTTAAACCTATCTATCTTAATTGGACTGGTAATTATCAAGATATAAAATTTTCCCCTTTCTTTTGATGATATAACTTATTGTGTTGGAATAGATACTTCAAATTGCAAATGAGGCTAGTGACAAATAGGAGCAACTACTTTACACTTTCCTGAGTGCTTAAAATAGTTTGGTTAAACTAGTTTTAATTCCTTAAACTTCAAGCCTATTTCTCTATCTATTTGCATCGCTCTGTGGACCACTTTTCCTTCACCCACTAGTTCGATGTAAATTCTGTAATCATTCCTCCATCGCTCTTTCGAGTTATTATGGATCACAAATAATTATAATTGTTCATATTACCAGCATGAAAATTAAATTAAGTTTAGAAGAATACTCTTCACATTAATGTTTAAAGAGAAATTCTATGAGCATCCTAACATCCTACACATTTAACTTATTCCCCACAAAAGAAAGTAAGAAATATCTACTCACAATGCATGAAGAAAACACCACAAATCATCATCTTATAATAAATCAAATCCATTAGAACTGTGTTTACAAACAGTACAAGATAATATATAACATAATACATAGTTTTTTTTCCTTGAGAAAAGAGGTGAGAATTCTTTCCCAAAAGGTTTCCGAGTGCTCTCTGCAATGCTGAGTATATCCCCTTACAGATTTCTCTCCAATTATTCTTCAATCTCTCTAAGGAAGTAAAAAATACAGAACCCTAACTTTAAACTACGACTCCTCAACCCACTTGGATTTCCAAGGCTTCATAATGCTCTTAAGTTCTCCCTCAAACTTCTTAAATCAACCCCATAACTCCCTAAGTCATGCTGAAGTAACTGTAGAAAACCACCCAAGAAGTGGCCACTGCCTTTACGCCACAAAATTGGCACCTAAGCATGAGCTTCTCAGTTTGCCTGACTAGATTTTGGCACCTTGGCACCCAGTAAACTGACACCAAGTCACTTGGGTGTAGAGACTTGGCTCCCAAAGGTTGGCGCTTAGGTGTCAGTTTGTTGGTCTCTAATTTTCTCTATTTCTCCTTTTATTCGCTCTATTTCAGCTCCACTTCATTTCATGTGTCCTACTTGTTATACCTGTAAGAAAAATATAAAAATACCTTTCTTTAAAGTATAATTTCATATAAAGGAAATTAATCATGCTTTAGGACACATCAACTTGTCAGTAAAATGGTAGAAGATTTTAGAAATATTCATTATGGCTACGACTTTGGAATGATTAATGAAGAAAGTAGAGCCACATTAGATTTTGTTATTACTTATACTTTATTCAAGAAAAGAGATGAGCAAATTATAACACATAAGACAGATCTGATAAAACTAAAACTGATTATTTTTTTACAAGAAGAAGAGATCATCAAGAATGTATAGATTGTAAGTTCATTCCATGTGAGGATTTAAGTACTCAACATCAATTATTAGTTCTAGATTTTAATATAAAGAGTTGTAAAATAAA
>NW_018218253.1:1148-14981 GCF_001263595.1 Phalaenopsis equestris | reverse complement strand
AGTAAATCCATTATGATGAGCATTAGCACAATATACTTTGTTTGTTTTTTTTTTCATTGTGCACAATAGTGTGAAATAATTTATCTGCAATTGGCTCAGTATAATTATCTCCTGTATCACCAAACTGCACAATAGAGAGTGCTAATTTTAAAGTTTTCATGATAAGACTTTCCTTACTTTAAAAAAAAAATCACACAAGTAACACCACAGTAACACCAACCTAAACTCTAATGAAACCATAAAAACAACTCATAAACAACTCGAAAATCCTTAACCCTAAAAATAATAACACAACCTAATAATAACACTACATCACAATAACACCAAAATAATACCACAATTAAATCTTAATAATAACAACATCATAAAACCACAATAACAAAAACATATAACAACTCAAAAGCAACTGATATGAAAACTCACATCTGTTTCCAACTCATGTATTTCTCTGTTTGTAGGATAAATCTCATTCATTTCCTACATAAAATCACTATTTTCAAATTCCACCATCAAGACTTCACCTGCTGGCTACGAGAGATGAACTCTTAAAACCCAAAACCCTAGTTGTTACCCCCGCTGAAAACATTCTTCCGTCGAAAATGATTATAGTTGACGACGGGGAAAGTTTTGTTTTTCGAAGCATCGGGCTTGGTTCGGGCAGTGTCAAACGATAAAAAAAATATTTTTTTTTTTATTTTTAATTGGTAGGACCTGAATTACACATGATAGAATTTTATTAGATTTCACACGCAAAGCAGCGTTCGGACTCCATATTCGGACTCCATATTGAAATTTTTTCCCCAAAGCGTGATAGGTTTAGAACATATATTATCAGCTTCTTTTGTATATGTAAATCTGCCTTTTATGCCATCATGACCACCAAACTCAATACATTTTTCTATGCTTTGTTGTCATGACATGCCACCCAGGACAATTTATTTGGGTTCTTGTAAATAAATATTTAGAACTTTTAGTTGATTATTTTAGAATATTATTTTCAAGTGCACAACATAAGTTACTTTTCAACCCAATCTTAATGGTATCCAGTTGCCTTTATTAAAAATTAGTTTAAAAGACACATCAGAGAGAAAAGAAAATCAATTTTTCTGATAAAGTGGACAAACAACAGATTTCAAATTGCAGATTTCCTCTACAACAATAACTAAAATATTCATTCTCAACGTCATTTCACAAAACTAAGGTAATTTATTTGTATTAATTAACAAATAAAAAAAACGTGGTCATTGAAGGTGAAACCTGTTAGAAAATAAATAAGGTGAGGTCATTACATACATAATTTTTTACAATTCAACGGCCAAATCTCTTTTTTTAAACTGCATATTAATTTACAATATTGCCAATTTCACTCATTCCAGTTAAAGCGGACCTCTTGATTATCTAACCAATGATGTCATAGAAAATCAATTACCCCACATAGCTTGTCCTGTTGACCAAGTAAGTCTTTTACCATTACTCCATGAGCTTCCTTTGAATGTTTCAAAAGTTCCTCCTAAAGTCTAGCACTGGAAACCTTGCAGTCCAAGAAAACAAGCTATAAATAAGAGCTCATCAGTACCGCTCTCTTGTAAACAACCGTCTCCTTATCTCCTACATAAACCTGAGGTTTAGTTCTGTTGGCTTCAAGGAATGGAGCACCAAAAGCAGGAATTTGAGAAGAAAGGGAAATCTCTACCAAGGAGGGGCCAAGTGAAGGCCAGGATATTCGGAAGCTTAGTTCGTTCAATCATTCCCACCTCTTCACGCAATGAAAGAAGGCGGCTACAAAGATCAGAAGCCAGCTCGGCGATGATAACTCCTGGGACCAGTGGTTACGCCTCCGACGAGAGCTCCGAAGCTTAATCGGTGTGGCATGTTTGTAAAATTTGATGTTCGGGTGTATACATAAGAAATGAGTTGTATTTTGTAAATCTCTTGCTTTTTTCCCGTTTTGTTCTGTTTTGTTTAACGAGAAATTTTATAGTTCTTTGAACTCCAACGAGCCATCTTGTATAATTTTTGTGCAGAGGAATTAACTGAACGACAATTTTTGGCATGAGCTTTTTGCCGAGGCATTAATTGAAACTAAAAAATGATTACTTCTGGGTGAAATTTTATTTTAGGTACTGTTATTATTTATTGCAGCAGGACCTACACTAAGTCAATATTTTGATTTGTGTTTGGAAGAGATTAGTTTTGGATCAATGGAACATCTCTCTCTCTCTCTCTCTGGTATTTATGCTCTGCAAGGACAGCTACAGAGGTTTTTCGAAGAAAAAAGTGCTTTAAAAATATTTACCTAATATATTAAGTAAATTTTAAATTTTGGAGGAAATAGGGAACCTTGGTTAACCTTGCTTTCTATGCTCTGTTCCATATAGGCCATCATGAGTAATTGGACGTTAAAATTTTCGAGAGTTCATTTATTTTTGATACACTACCAATAATTTTTTATCATTTATTATAAATCTCGATGCATGATACGAATCTCGATGCAATATATTGAGCAAAAAAAAATTCAAACTTCAATTAAGAGTCATGCAAAGCTCCGAGTTCAGTAAACTTAAAGTCAAACTGACTAGCTCAATGAGACAAACATAATAATATAAAAACTAGTCTAATCTGAGTCAGATCAAGCCGAGATCAAATCATTAAACTACTTTTGGAGGATTTTCAGATACATTTTGAAAGGTCAAATGGATGTCGAATCTAGCGAGTTCATAGTCGAATCGAGTGTCTCAATAAGATGAATCCAACGAGCTAAAGATTGCTCAATTCCGACATCGTTAAGACACTCAAGTGTCCTTCAAACGCCTTCTGAACAAGGGAAGCTCTCCCGACCGTCCGATCAAAATGGTTAATATTCCTGCATTAATTGCACCCAAAACACTATAAATAGAGCCTCACTCCTCACATGAAAGAGGAGGCTGGAGAGGGAACTTGAGGCTTTGAGAAGAAGCTCAAGTCCAACATCATCCCTGCCATCGTCGATTGTCGTCGACTTTCACCGACCGTCGACGACTAGCACCGACCTTTGTCGACCACCGCTGATCACCGTCGCCGCCGACCATCATCGACTGTTGTCAACCACCACTGATCACCGTCGATTACTGTCGACCGCCGTCGATCACCGACTGTGGGACAAGAGATTTTTGTAGTCATCAATCAATAGTGGATTTTTACAACTAGGCCAGTCCCCGTGGCTTTTCCCTTCCCGGGTTTTCCACAAAAAGATTTCTAGAGTCGTCTCTGCTTGTTTCCTGTTCATTTGTGGTGTGTTGAATTCTCGTACAACGCTAAGACGATAATCTGTTACTTTACCACCATGAATTTTCTAGCACACATCAGTTTAGAGCCGTCTGTGGGAAGTTATCAATCCCACCACTAAAGTACTTGCTCGGTTTATTACATGACCACCAGATATAATATTAAAGAAACGAAGCCCCTCACTCCAACACCCAACGGTCCAAAGAACATTCATGAAGTCAAGGGCGCATGCTTTTTCATGTTCCCTCCCTGGAGGACGTCATCCTGCCAATATGGGGATTCAGGTCCTTTTTATAGAAGAACGAATGCGTAGAATGGAGGGGTCTCAACTAAAGATCCTACAACTCCTACATGGGAACCAACATCCGCTATCCACATCGATGAACAAAATTCATTTACCATTAAATTTGCAATCTACGACAAACATACTGCTTAGAGGAACTCGTACGGGCTCGCCTCCCTAAGAGGGAACACTTCCTCTGTCAGGTCGTGATACTGAACTCCTAGACACTGCAAGCTCCACTCATCCATCTCACCTAACACCGCCACGTCTTGTCGCCATTCCAAATGATGTCATTAGTAATGAACTACGACGCCCTGTTCGAGAAGAGTTCTCTTTAGAGAAAAAGGATCACTTCCACACTCACCGTATCATCCATGAATCCTCTCATTTAGCATATGCAGTCCTCCAACACCCCATCCCATTAGGCTTCAAGCTTCCGAATATCGACACGTATGAAGGGATAACTAACCCCTACGAACATATTGATCATTATCAAACTATGCACATTTAGCGTGCCTTTGATGCACATATATGTCAGGTTTTCTCGGTTGCTCTTAAATCACAAGCTCGAACCTGGTTCTACTCTCTGTCAGGGGGCACTGTAATCACCTTTAACGAGCTTGTTAGATTGTTTGTAGCAAACTGACAGATTTTCAAGGATTTATCTCATCTCTCAAGAATTTGTCAAAGTGAAGGAGAATCACTGAAGGACTTCTTCCGTAGGTTTTCTATTGAAGCCCGACAGATTTTGGGAGTAGATCCAGAGTTACTAAGAGAGTCTTCCTTGAGGAGCTCTGCCCATGACCATTCTACTTATCATTGATGTGAGAGACAGTTTATTCTTATGCTGACCTTGTCACCATGTTGAGACACAAATCTCTGCATATGAGACCATCATTGCTTACAAGGAACAATTTGAGTGATTGGGGGGCAAGCACAAGAATAACGTTGGGGATATCAATCAAATCTCACAGCAAAAAAAAGATTAGACCACAAGGGAATCATGACCAACAATCAGAAAAAGAATACACGTCACTCAACATGTCACGTGTTAACATCTTAATAGTCATAAATATGAAGAGACTGTCAAGTGGACAAAACCATTAAGAAATCCAGATGGTGGAGACCAATATGAATATTGTCATTTTCACCATGCAAAAGAACATTCAACAGAAAGATGTTTTTAATTTAATGAAAAAATTGAACATTTGATACGCTAAGGTCACCTGGGTCACAACTTACAAGAACAATGTGAGGGTTACCAAAAGAGAATCATTGGAGTTATCGAATAATAATAACCCCAACTCATCTTATCTGAGTAAAAGAATGACTTATAAACTCTTAATTTTATTTTAACAAAATTTTCATGTTGTTTTAAAATGTTGTTTCATTAAAATTTTCTTATTTTCTCATGAAAGATTTTTATGTAGAAAGTTTACTTGAGGAAAAGAGGTACAATGCCCCTGGAAGTCGAGCCCAAGAGGCAAGAATCAATGGAAAGATACGGTACTTCTGAATGTCAAGCCTAAGAGACAAAACTCGATGGGAAGTTATCATGCCCTTGGAAGTTGAGCCCAAGAGGCATAATTTGATGGGAATATATGGTACTCCTGAAAGTCAAGCCCGAGAGGCCTTTGAGCCCAAGAGGCAAGACTTGACGGGAACATACGGTACTCCTAAAAGTCTAGCCCAAGAGGCAAGACTCAATGAGAAGCTACCATGCCCCTGGAAGACAAGCCCAAGAGGCAAGTCTCGATGAGAAGCTATTAGTGAATATGGTCATCACTAGAAAGACTCCATGAGAGCAAGTGGTTAACAGGGTCTCTACTCAAAGACCTTAGAAGGCTACAAGCATCAAAAGACACAGGCACACTCAAAGATCTCAAGAGGCTACAAGTCTCAAAAGGCACAGGTACACTCAAAGACCTCAGAAGGCTACAAGCCTCAGAAAGCACTTGTATATCAAAGGCCTCAAAAGGCTAAATGCCTCAGAAAGCACAAGTGCATAAAATTCCTCGGAAGTCTACTAGCCTCGGAAGGTACCGATTCATTTCAAGCTCCTATAAGATATAAGTTTGAAAGGGAAAAATCTCGGAAGACAAGGGCCTCAGAAGGTACATGATTCATCAATTTATAAAGTGTGTGCTAACTTTAATTGGAGAAATTTGCACAATTAAGAAGCCACAACAACCGTGGAAGCAACAAAAAAATATAGTTATCATATACAGTTGTCACATAAAATGATTAAAAAAGGCTACAAATACTAACATATACTTGTACAAGAGATATAATAAATTAATTCTTCTATTAGAGTTGACATTGCGTTCCTAAAATTCCAGTATTTCTGATGATCGTCAAGGGGTCTCCAGATATCGCCACCACATAAGCATGAAACTCCCCCCTCATGGAGCGACGTGAAAAGTATAACGTTTCTTCATCACCTTCAGAATGTGCAAGAGCGGCACGAGATCTCCTCCGGAATACATGTCATCAAGAAAGAAGACCCCGTTGCTCATTTGCTACGTAGGATAGAAACGACTTAACGTTTCGCCGCAACACTTCACCGCAACGTTTCTCCATAACTTTTTGTCACAACTAAGCCGCAACTCTTCTCCGCAACTCTACGCCGCAACTCTCTGCGACAACACTCCACCGCAACTCTTCGCCCCACCGCAAATCTTCTCCGCAATGCATGATGACTTTCTCCTTCGACTCACTTGTGATTCTTCATCTCATCTAGGACCTCTATTTATTGACTTGAGAGGAGAGATAACTATAGAAGTAATTAAAAAAAAAACCGAAAACTCATTAAAAAAAAACATAAATTTCTACGCAGGGTTCGAACCCGTGTCTGCCGTGCAGAGCAAAAACTCCTGGCAAAGAATCCCAGCCAACAGAGTAAAGATCAGCCTCATTTGTATAATGATTTATATTATACCTATACTAATACCATATAGCATATATTTGTATAGCACGGAATGCATATTCCGTTCATTTGTTATCCCCATACATGGTCTCGAATGCTATATTATGAATAATATTCTAAAAAATATTAATATTTAAAGTAGGATGTTATACAAATATATGCATAGATTGATACATATGTGTGTAAAAAATAAAAAAGCTCTAAATTTGAATATTTTCAGACGATGAAATTGGACTCGCCCGAAAATAGGGGTAACTTATACGTCACAAATAATTTTTTATCATCCATCACGAATCTCGAGGCATGACACAAATCTCAAAGTAATATTTTGAGCAAGAAACATTCAAACTTAAATTAAGAGTCAAGCAGAACTCCGATTTCAGTAAAATTATAGTCAAACTAACCTGCTCGATAAGACAGACCCAATGATATAAATACTAGTTCAATCCGAGTAGTATCAAACCCAGATCAAATCATTAAACCACTCTTGTAGGATTTTCGAACACATTTGGAAGGTCAAACATATGTCGAATTTAACGAGTTTATAGTTGAATCGAGCATCTCGATAAGAAGAATCTAACGAGACAAGATTGTTCAAGTCCGACATCGTTAAGGCACTCAAATGTCCATCAAATGCCATCAGATCAAAGGAAGCTCTCCGGAACCAACCGATCAAAATGGTTCATATTCTTGCATTAATTGCACCCAAACACTATAAATAGAGTCTCATCCCTCACATGAAAGCGGAGGCCGGACAGAGAACTTGAGGCTTTGAGAAGGAGCTCAAGTCCAAAGTCACCCATGTCATCGTCGATCGCCGTCGGCCATCGTCGATTATCACCAACCGTCAGCGACCACCGCCGGCCTTGGTCGACCACCGCCGGCCTTTGTCGACCACCACCGATCACCGCCGACCTCCGTCGACCACCGCCGACCTCCGTCAACCACCGTTGATCACCGCTGACTACCTTCGACCACTGTCAAGCGTCATCAATCACCACCAACTAGACGTCGATAGTCGACATTATAATTTGAAAAAATATAGTTACCTCTTCCCGTCCATGGACAAACGATTTTTGTAATCATCAATCAATAGTGAATTTTTACAACTGAGCCAATCCCCATGATATTTCCCTTTTTGAATTTTCCAGGTAAAAATTTCCGGAGTCATCTCAGCTTGTTTCTCTTTTATCTGTGTGTGTGTTGAATTTCGTACGACGCTAAGACGATAATCCCTTACTCTACCGCCTCGTGTTTTATAGCACGCATTGGTAGGACCTGAATTACACATGATAGAATTTTATTAGATTTCACACGCAAAGCAGCGTTCGGACTCCATATTCGGACTCCATATTGAAATTTTTTCCCCAAAGCGTGATAGGTTTAGAACATATATTATCAGCTTCTTTTGTATATGTAAATCTGCCTTTTATGCCATCATGACCACCAAACTCAATACATTTTTCTATGCTTTGTTGTCATGACATGCCACCCAGGACAATTTATTTGGGTTCTTGTAAATAAATATTTAGAACTTTTAGTTGATTATTTTAGAATATTATTTTCAAGTGCACAACATAAGTTACTTTTCAACCCAATCTTAATGGTATCCAGTTGCCTTTATTAAAAATTAGTTTAAAAGACACATCAGAGAGAAAAGAAAATCAATTTTTCTGATAAAGTGGACAAACAACAGATTTCAAATTGCAGATTTCCTCTACAACAATAACTAAAATATTCATTCTCAACGTCATTTCACAAAACTAAGGTAATTTATTTGTATTAATTAACAAATAAAAAAAACGTGGTCATTGAAGGTGAAACCTGTTAGAAAATAAATAAGGTGAGGTCATTACATACATAATTTTTTACAATTCAACGGCCAAATCTCTTTTTTTAAACAGCATATTCATTTACAATATTGCCAATTTCACTCATTCCAGTTAAAGCGGACCTCTTGATTATCTAACCAATGATGTCATAGAAAATCAATTACCCCACATAGCTTGTCCTGTTGACCAAGTAAGTCTTTTACCATTACTCCATGAGCTTCCTTTGAATGTTTCAAAAGTTCCTCCTAAAGTCTAGCACTGGAAACCTTGCAGTCCAAGAAAACAAGCTATAAATAAGAACTCACCAGTACCGCTCTCTTGTAAACAACATTCTCTTCACCTCCTACATAAACCTGAGGGCAAGAATTTTAGTTCTGTTGGCTTCAAGGAATGGAGCACCAAAAGCAGCAATTTGAGAAGATAGGGAAATCTCTACCAAGGAGGGGCCAAGTGAAGGCCAGGATCTTTGGAAGCTTAGTTCGTTCAATCATTCCCACCTCTTCACGCAACGAAAGAAGGCGGCTACAAAGATCAGAAGCCAACTCGGCGATGATAACTCCGGGGACCAGTGGTTACGCCTCTGACGAGAGCTCCGACGCTTGATTAGTCTCTATCCGTGGCCGCCTCGCTTTTTTTTTATTCTTTTTTTTCGGTTTTGTTTTGTTAAGCAAAAAAAATTGGAGTTTTTGGCACTCTCTTGTATATTTGTTGTAAAAAGAAATTAAGCGGCCTTAAGACAATTTTGCATGGTGATTTTTTTTTTTTTTGCGTGGAGACCCATCTATTAGGGCAATGTAGCATCTATGAAGTAGCAAACCTTTAGTATATGTGTTTATACTGAAGAATCTCATCCTGGGCAGCTGGTGATTTTTTAATAGCAATTATTAGGAAGTAGGAGCTGATGCAATCTTGTGGTATTGGTTGGGCCATTCTGATTTTTCATTCGGTTGGCCTATTAGGCCGATCATTTTTTGTCGAGTTGTTTATGTTCTTTACGTCTCCAATATTTATCCTTGAGATTCTTGAAGACACATTCCTTAATTACAAAATTAGGGGGGGCGAGCGAAGAATCGCAACTAACCAAGAAGTCCAAAGGAGATGAGAAGAAAACGGTCGACAAAAAGAGCTGGCTGGATCGATTAAAAAAATCAAATAGCTAAATTTAAAACTTTCTTGTGTGGAAGAGGTTGGTGAATCGTTTGACTCAACACCACTTCCATCAAGGAGTAGAAGGGAGGAAAGGTATTAGTCCTTATGCCGCTTCATCAACGTCTGATTTTGCTCTCATCCCAAGAGGGAGAACCGTTGGGGAAAGTTTTGCAAGTTTCCCCACCATACTTTTCTCTACTTCACCCTCAGTTCTGAAGACCATTCAAGGCGACGCTCCTTTCATGGCAGATGATCCACTTCTTCTTTTGGCTGACGAAGCTATGAGAACCCAGGCTCTGCCGGCAGAGGATGTTCCACCTCTACCACTGACCAAGAAGGATCTTCACAGTGACTCTCCTTCTCTCTTTCCAAAGAGCCTCTGTACATCAAAAATTGACCAATTTATTGGTAACTTTGTGGTGGTTTTTCATTCGACCTTCTCATTTACTTTTGTAACAATAGCTCAATTATTATAGAGGAAACTAAAGGCATTATTGGCATCAATTTTTAATGGCTCGAGATGATCTACAATGCATTCATAACATCTTGCAGTTCAAGACTTCCATTTGAGACTTCTTTGTACGTGCACTGAGCACAGAATAAGGATCGATACTGATTCTGACCTACACCACATGAGAATTCATTGTGGGGCAATGATATCTATAACTCAGAGCATGTATAATATCCATTTTGATATTTAGAGAGCTTACTCCATCAATCTAGGGTCTTTCGTGGCCAAGGCTAGTCGCCAACATCTCCCATATTCATTTTGGAAAATTTTGGGTTCATACTGATTTTTCTCCCACGGGGGTTCAGGATGCTCGTTGACACCAAAATCCCCAATTTAAAACACTAAAAATTCTCATTTTTAAGTCATCAGGTTGTATTTTAGTGATACACAACTCTCTCCAGCTTTTAGATTGATGAAAACATCTCTATGGACATCCGAGTGAAAATTAGGGTTTTTGACAGTTGGGGTCGTACTTGACCTTCAGATGGCATTATTGCCTGATTTGGCACAACCCTGAGGTTTGTTTTGATGTAGAGAGGACAAAATTTCATTCCTTGATGCTTTCCACTGGTAAAGAGGTCCACAGGAGATGTCTACGCAAAGTCCTAACAAATAAATGAAGTTGGACCGCAAAACACAAAAATAGAATTTTCTCTTATATAGGTTGGCGCATATGCGCCAACCATGGCGCTTAAACACCAAAAACAATGCCACAACACTAGAGGGCGATACACACCCCTAATTGGTGCACATGTGCCAACAACTGAAGAAGCTCTCTTGCACCGAACAGAGAAGATGACGCTTATGCACCACCTACCTGGCACCTAGGAGCCAGACCTTCACAGCCACTCCCCGAGATGTTTGGGGGCGCATATACGTCCAGCCTTTGGTGCATGTGGTCCTAGGAAGTTAAATAGCATGCCATTTCACGTTTAAGCTTCTGAGGCCACCATTTTAGGCAGAATTTTCTCGAGGTAAGCCAAGATTTGCATCTGTGAGGTGCAAAAAAAAATCATCATGATGTTTTCTAATCCTTGGGAAGAGGGATTAAAGGAGAAAATAACTAGGGGATTGCCCTTTCGAAATCCATCTTGCAAGCCTTTTGGAGGGGAACCAGGTGAGAGCAAGGTAGAAAGGCTTAAAGCTTTTATAGAGTTTTCTTCTTCCAAACCTTCCTCTTCTTCATTCTTTTTCCTAAACTTCTTCTTCCTCAAGACTCTTAGAGAGCTTTCTCTTGAGGATCTTCACTCCAAAACCTCCTGAAAAGGAAAGTGAAGTGGACGTTGAGGAGGAAAAATTGGAGGCACAACTTTCTCTCTTTTTGGAAGGAGAGCTTCACCTAACTTGGGGAAAGGAGGACTCCAGCAAGCTCATGGTTCTTTGGCAAGGAGAGTGTAAACCTATGTTGGAAGAACTTTGGCGAACTTTTCGGGCAATCTCTTCGGTGAGGACAACTTCCACATTACTGGAGAAGGACTTGGGTGGGCTTCTCTCCTGCTCTTAGGAGAGCTTCATCCGGAACACAAGTTTTGGACGTCGATCAGCCACCGCAGCGGTGACATTTCTTAATGCCCTTTATGTTTTCCTTCTTAGCCAACCCTAGGTTATTTGTAGAGAATGCTAGGTTTTTGGTGTTGATTTTTTAGATGAATCCCTAGGTTATAAAGCACATTATGGACAAATCTTTTGCAAATCAGAGTGACTTTCTATTATAAACCCTAAATTTAAATCCTAGTGATTCAGAATCTCAATTTCTCACTGCTTTACCGCTTCCAACCTTCCTTGGAGGGTTGGAATGGTTAGATCCTGATGAATGAGAAAATCTTTGTAGCTAGCCCATTCTATAAGATCGTGGAGAGGTTGTAGGATGGAAAAAGCTTTGTAACTAGTCCATCCTACAAACAGTGTAAGACTTCTACTACGAGAAATCAAATGATGAAGTTCTCCACCTTCCTCGCCAATGTCGGAGGCAGCTATGTCACATATCCAAAACATAAAATATTAGCCACCTATGTGAGAGCATTAGTTGAGTTTAGCTCGGTATTGATTATGATCAATTGCATCATATCATGACTTATGTCATGATGGGTATGTATTGTATCTTGCACATTGCATTGTATGTTTGTATGCTCGTGGGTTTGGTTGCCCACAAGAGGCAGGTATGACTGACCACACAACATCAGCCAGCTCAATTGATCGTCCACACCCGATGATTCAATTGGTCGAACGATACCAGTCAGCCTGGCCATATGCCTCTTGATTGAATAGCTATGTGTATGCTCTGTATGTGGCATCGCAGTTGGTTTGGTCATCCATGTTAGGCAAACAGGTTGGTCGATACTAGTTGACCCGACCATATGCCTATGATTAGCCAATTATGTGTGATTTACATGTTGCATTTCACATACTACACTTTGCCTCGACTGGTCACCCCAACCCAGTCCATAGTGATCGACCACTTTGGTCTGACCGGTCGCCCCGACCTGGTCAACCAATCACTTTGGTCTAGTCAACCACCTTAGCTCGACTGAGTCTGTTGGCTACGCCACCTTGGGTTGACCACCCCGATCGATCCAGTTGGTTGAACATCTAAATTCACTTGCATGACATTTATTTTGCATTCATTAGTGTTTCTTGTATGCTTTTTTTTATAATCATTACCAAATGCTTGAGTTGCATTTTGAGTGTTCATTCATACACTCAGCCTACTTGTATGATTCTCCAGTGAGAATTATCATTCTTCCAAGTCTAGTGACTCATGCGGTACACTAGCTCACTTGGTTCACTACCTATACAACACACCCATTCTTTGGGTCGCTGCCTCCATGGCACGCCCATCCATTTGGGTCACTGCCTCCACAACACACCCATTCTTCGGGCTACTGCTTCCACGACACGCCCACTCTTTCAGGTCACTGCCTCCATAACACACCCATCCTTTGGGTTGCTACATTCACAGCACGCACACACTTTTGGGTCACTGCCTCTATGACACCCCCATTCTTCAGACCACTACCTCCACGACATGCCCATCCTTCGGGCAGCTGCCTCCATGGCACACCCACCCTTTTGGGTCACTGTCTACATGACACACCCATCCTTTAGGTCAATTCTCCACGTCACACCCATAAATGCCCACCCTTTCTAGATCACTATCCCTATGACACCCATTCTTCGGGCCGCTGCCTCCTCGACATGCCTACCATTTTGGGTTATTGCCTCCACAACACGCCTATCTTTCAGGTCATTGTCTCCACGACACGCCTATCTTTCGGGTCACTGTCTCCACGACAGGCCTATCTTTTTGAGTCGCTGCCTCCACGACACGCCTACCCTCCAGATTGTTGCCTCCACGACATGCTCCCCCTTACAGGTCATTGCCTCAATGAAACCCATTGCTTGGCTTGGGGTGTTTGGCTTCAAGTTAGTATGCCTGATTTGGTTGGCAAGACTTAGTCGGTGTTGTCAGTTGGTTGAACATTATTGACTTTGAGTTGACGGACTAGTTTGGTTGGCTGAGTTAGTCTGGCTATTCATGCTTGATAATAGATGTGAGAGCATCTGGAGATTCATAATATTATTGGAGATGTTGAGGGACTAGCTCTTTCAATTTGTCAGTTTCTTGGTGATTTGCTCAGATCTCTCTTCGTTTCATTTCTAACTAAACGGTTAAGACTCGGATTATTCAATCATCTTTCGTAGATTGGTCGACTTTGGACTTGTTAGCTTTGGTGCTCATATGGTTGTATTGGGTCGAAAAAGTGAGTTTCTTAATCCTCTGTCGATAAGCTCTCTTTCAGTGTACTATTCTCCTCAAGACCATCAAATCTCTTTAATATTAGTGCAAAAAAACTTTGGATGTAATATA